>NC_090228.1:2675198-2890198 GCF_024489055.1 Chanodichthys erythropterus
TATTAATATTGATATTAATTGCATTAATAACCATTACTAGTTGTTGATGCTGAAGATAAAAAATAATATTGTTAATATTATCAGTATCAATTATATATATATATATATATATATATATATATATATATATATATATATATATATATATATATATATATTAAATGTCAATTAATGTTATTGCACATAAAATATAATGAACACATTTCTAAAAATTGTAAATGTAAATTAATGTAATTCATAAAAATAATTAGCCTTGTTGATGATGGTAATATGAGGCTAATAATGTCTTATAAAAATACAATTATTGTGGTTGTTTTAATTGTCATTTTCACAGGATGAGGGTTTTAGTTTTGTTGTCATTCAGCTGTTGATCCTATATGTATATAATATGAATTATTACAAATGCAAATAAATGCAAAAATCTCACTGGTTTTGTTTCACAAACAGCGTCACACGAAAGTCATCATTGCCAATAGGTGGCAGTGTAATGCAATAAATACATTTGATTATTTTAAGTAGCCTACTGTACTAAATGCACAACACAAACACACACCTCACTGAGATATGAATATGTGAGATAAATAAGCCAAACTCAGTCAGACTGTAGGACATTAAAAACACTTTTGGCACTCTAATAACCTACAGCCGAGAACTACCATATTGAGGCATTCGCTCCAGATAATGTTTTGTTTGTTCTTTTGACAAATGGTGATCAGTGAAGTCACAGGATGAGCGAGCAAACAAAAGCACTATTATACCAGAAGGAAACCCAGATTTATTTGGGGAAGAAATCACCCTTTCTCCCCAGAAGCACAAAGCAAGAGATATCAAACACTACCAAGTGCACTTCACAGTCGGTTTTATTTGTTTAAAAAAAAGCATGAACAACAATGGAAGTAAAACAAAGAAAAACCTTCAGGATGTGTACCAAAACCGAACTCCAGCACCATTAGAAACGCTTAATACTGCTTAAAATGCATAGATAACAATATAAAAGCAAAATAAACATGAATAAGGATGGAACTGCAATTTTCAAATGCAATAATACACACAGGAATACGTTCAAGTACACAAGAAATCAAAAGGTGAAAGATATAAAACATAGAAGGAGGAGAGAGAAACATCACATCATGAATACCAAATGCAATTTAACACTTTCTTACAGAAGAACTGCGAGCGTAAACTGTTGCCATGTATTTATCATAAAGGCTAAAGTGGGCATGGTTATGGTTTAGATGTGTGCTGGAGCTGGACCCCGTCCTGCCGCCTGTTGAGCGTTGACCTTCTGAGAGTGCCAGCGTGTCTCCTTGTACACAAACCAGGCGTTCCCAACCCATATGAGAAGATTCAAGTAACCAAACACCTGAAAATCAAGTCTGTAGTTATTTATAAAACACATATGTAATTAAATGCTTAAATGCATGCTGATCGCGTGCAATTAATTGCAATGAATCCAAATGAATAAAGTCCTGTGCTACATTAATATTCTGTCTCAATAAGGCATATGCAGCATTAAATGCATTGCAAATACCATCTTACACAAGCTTTGATGATGCATTTCCACAGTTATTCAAATTTAATGCACATTTATAACACTATACTTAACTTGCCATTAAATGACAGGAAACTAGTTACCACTGCTGACTGAGTGCTTCTAACAACAGCTGAAGGAGTGAAAGATAATTTGACAACTTTCTCTCTTTTGACCAATGTAACACATTTTTTTACTCTCTTTTTGAAAGTCATAGACATGCTATAGTGGATTTTTTTTCTTTTGCTATTGGGTCAAATTGGTATGGAAGCTTGTTTTCGCCATGGAATAAAACTATTTTAAAAGATAATTGCGACTTTTTATCTCACAATTCTGACTATATAAACTCCCAATTGCGAGAAAAAAGTCAAAATTGTGAGATATAAAATCGCAATTGCGAGAAAAAGTCAGAATCGTGAGAAAAAAAATTGCGCATTGCGAGAAAAAATTGCGAATTGCGAAATATAATCTTGCAATTGCAAGAAAAAAAGTCAGAATTGCAAGAAAAAAGTCAAAATTGTGATATATAAACTTGCAATTGCAAAAAAAAAAATATAAATTGCAATAAAAAAAGTCAGAATTGCGATATATAAACTTGCAACTGGAGGAAAAAAGTCTAAATTGTGAGAAAATCGTAGAAAAATAGTCAGAATTGCAAGAAAAAAAGTCAGAATTGTGAGTAAAAAGTCACAATTGCAATATATAAACTTGCAATTGGAGGAAAAAAGTCTAAATTGTGAGATAAAATCGCAATTGCAAGAAAAATAGTCAGAATTGCAAGTTTATATCTGACAATTCTGACTTTATAACATGCAATTGCAACTTTGATTCTAAGAAAAAAAAGTCAGAATTGTGAGTTAAAAAGTCACAATTACCTTTTTTATTTCTTATTCAGTGGCGGAAAGAAGCTTCCATAAATAGGAAAGCAAAAATTATAGTATAGCATATTGTAGTTTCCGTTTACCACTATAGAAGTTTACCCAACATTGCATCTTAAAGGGATAGTTCACCCAAAAATGAAAATTTGATGTTTATCTGCTTACCCCTGCAGGGCATCCAAGATGTAGAGGACTTTTTTTCTTCAGTCGAACGCAAATTATGATTTTTAACTGCAACCGCTGCCGTCTGTCAGTCAAATAATAGCAGTGATTGGGAACTTGAACAATAAGAGTCGAAAAAACTTCCATAGACAAATCCAAATGAAACCCTGCGGCTCGTGACGACACATTGATGTCCTAAGACACGAAACGATCGGTTTGTGCGAGAAACTGAACATTATTTATATCATTTTTTACCTCTAATACACCACTATGTCCAACTCCGTTCAGCTTCCTGTTAGTGAGGTCAAAAAACGCATTGTGATGACGGAAGTGATGTCTCGCGCTCATTGAAGTATATGGGTGAGACATCACTTCCGTTGTCAATCAGACCTCACTAACAGGAAGCTGAACGAAGTTGGACATAGTGGTGTATTAGAGGTAAAAATTATATAAATACTGTTCGGTTTCTCACACAAACCGATCGTTTCGTGTCTTAGGACATCAAAGTGCCATCACGAGCCGCAGGTTTTAATTTTGATTTGTCTAAGCAAGTTTTATTTACTGTTATAGTTGAAGTTCCCATCTACTGCTATTATTTGACTGACAGACGGCAGCGGTTGCAGTTAAAAATCATCATTTGTGTTCGACTGGAGAAAAAAAAGTCACCTACATCTTGGATGCCCTGGGGGTAAGCAGATAAACATCAAATTTTCATTTTTGGGTGAACTATCCCTTTAAAGTCACCAAGAAATCAAAACTGACCATTCTTATTTTTATGGAATATTGCAGCATTTATATTAAATGATTAATCCGAGCACATCGTTATTTTTTTTTAATTCATGTTCCTCGTAATCTTGAATCAGAATATCTTCCTCTCTCTCTTGCAGTGACATCTCTTCTCTGATGACGAGGGCGGGGCATCCTGTCACTCACATGAGATCAGCCAATAGCAAACCCACAACCATCCAATCAACTCCCCACAGACAAAATCAAGCCCCGCCCTACTTTTGTTCTTGTTTGAGAAGCTGTTATATGTCACAATAGAGAAGAAAAGACTATCGTTTCAACTTCTGTTTCATCTCACTAAAATTCTAACCTGTGAAAAATGTTTTGTAAAGTGGGTGTGGTTTTAAAACCTATTGTACTGGTCAGTGTATTTTGTGTCTTACCACAGATATATTGAGCGATCGCATGCTGGCATACTCAGTGACTTCACATTTGACACCTCCGTCCGTACAGAGCGCCAGAGTCGAGTCAATGCCAGCCGTACCGGTGGCGTCCTTCACCGTCTGCAGGCCGCGCGCCCACGCCGACGAGCACACCAGCCACAGGAACGCAAACGCCGCTGTTAGTACAAAATCCTAGCAGAGAATCACAGAAATATTATATATACTGGCAGAATTTTTTATTTTTGGGTGAACTATCCCTGCAAAAAAAAAAAAAAAAAGTGGCACACAACCAATCAGAATCAAGTATGGGAACTATCCATTTTATAAAAATGCATGTTGCATGTAAACTTCAAGTTCATCTGCCAGTTGCATACTCACAAACATAGGGCCGAAGTCTGAGTCCCGGTACACATGCATGTAGCCCAGATAGACCAGCAGAGCCACCATGGAATAGAGGAAGGCCAAGACGGCCACGGCCACAAAAAACTCCACCGAGGACGAGGAGTCTCCGACCAGATGGGTTTCAGCAACTGTGCGATTGCACAGAGTGGTGTTGTTCTCCACCAGCCGCTCCTGGTTCAACCTTCGCAAACCAACGTACGTGAACACAGAGAATACAGGAAGATGTGAGGAAAGAATTGTTTATATATTTTAAACTAGGTTTTATTTTTATATTTTCAGTTTTTATTTTAATATTAATTCTTGTAATTGTGTTTTTGTCATTTTTATTAGTGTTTGAGTTGTTTAATAATACTATTTAGGTTTATTTACTGATCCACCAATAGCAAACCACAACCGTCCAATCAATTCCCCAAGAACAAAATCAAGCCGTTTCACTCGTATATACGCCACAATAGGGAAGAACAGATTATCGTTTCAACTTCCGTTTGCCTGAATGAGCGTTTCATTGCAGAAACTTCAGAATTTTAGCTGAATTTTTAGTAGAGATGCACCGATATATCGACCAATAATCGGTATCAACCGATAAAAGCAGATTTTCACACTATCGTTTATCGTCTGATAGTTTAAAAACAGCCGATGTTCAGGGCCGATATATCCTGTCAATCAAAAGAAATGCACTAAATTTGTACTTTGTGTAAAGAAAATGCTAAGATGATCAATATTAATAGTAATTATATGAAGTAATAACATTCAGAAAGTTAAGAAATATTCATTTAGTCTTCAGAATTTAGTTAATGTGTGTTAATAGTAATTTGTTTATGTGTATCGTTATTGGAATCAGCAGATATCACTCCGAATAATCGGTATCGATGGAGAAATTTAGTATTGGTGCATCTCTAATTTTTAATAATTGTGTTATGTTTATGTCATTTTTATTAGTTTTTTTATTATTATTATTTATTTTTTATTATTATTATTTAGGTTTATTTTTTATTTCAGTTTTAGTTTAGTTTCAGTTAGTTGCCGAGATAATTTTTTTCATCTAATATTTATATTTTATTTCACCTTTATTTCAATTAACAAAAATGTTTTTAATAGTTTTAGTTTTAGTTAATAATAATAATAACTCTGGAAACAGTTTCTATTAGTCGGGTTAAATTTCTGTGTTATGCTTTTCTGTCATTTTTTTTATTATTTAAAATATTACTATTTAGGTTTATCTTTTTAGTTTAGTTTCAGTTAGTTGTAACTTTTCTAATTTTCGTATAGTCAACGTTTTTTTTTTTTGTTGGTTTTTTTTTTCATACAATATTTGTATTTTATTTTAGCTTATTTCAATTATCAAAAATGGTTTAATAGTTTTAGGTAAAAAATAACCCTGAAATGAGTTTAAATAAGTTGGGCCAATGTCAAAACTTCATTTAAATTTAAGTTACATTTTAGTAACTGTGTCATTATTATATATATATATATATATATATATATATATATATATATATATATATATATAGAGCTGTCAAATTGATTAATCACAATTAATCGATTTGACAGCAGTAAATATATATATTAGAGATGCACCGATATATCGGCCAATAATCCGTATCGGCCGATAAAAGCAAATTTACAAAATTTCGGCTATCGTCCAGTCTGATGTTCAATATTAACAATAATTATATGAACTACTAACATTCAGAAAGTTAATAAATATTAATTTAATCTTCAGAATTTAGTTTTGTGTTAATATTAATTTTGGTAATGTGTTTGTTTATAACTGATGCAGTTACTCTGAATCAAGTTGATGAAATGGAATAAAGTTCAAAATATAATATTAAAAATTTAATAATAATTATTAATAATAAAGAAATTATCATTCATTTAAAAGAAGGTATAAAAGGCAGAACCGCCAAACTATTGGTATCATTATCGGCAGAAATCACTCTGAATAATTGGCTAATATAATCGGCTAAAATAATCGGCATCTCTAATATATATATATATAATATATATATATATATATATATATATATATATATATATATATATATATATATATATATATATATATTAGTTGCTAAGACAACAATTATTTTAGCTTTATTTCAATTTACAGAAATGTTCTAATAGTTTTAGTTAATAATAATAAACATGAACAGAGTTTCTATTAGTCGGGCCAAACCTGAATGGGTAGGTGAAAGTGGCACTGAGTGTTTCATTCCCACTTCCGTCACAGAAGATGGAAACCACATTTCTGCCAGTATATCCTCCACAGGTCCCAAACGCGAGCACAGCAGTGAGCTGGAGAAAGCGAGAGCGTTATGAATGAAAACACCATCTTCAGTTTCCTACATGCACAAACCTGAAGATGTTACCAGTATGAAATAAAAACTCTCTTCTCTGCCCATGTTCATGAATCATCTGACATCCTAATCTGATCTTGTGCTCAGTTTTAACCTTTGATTCCCTCCGGGGTTGTGTTTAACCCTTGCTAAGCTAAATGAAGACCTGCCAAGGTCCGGCTCATTTTCCAACACCAGATGTTTCTTTTCGCTGCATGATACATCCTGTTTGCCAGCTCATTCTCAAGAAGCATTTTAAACAAAACAGAGAAACTTTTTCATCTGTCTCTCTTTCAGATTTATGCTTTAAAGACAGCAACAGCTGAGTCAGTAACTCCATTTTCCCTGCCAATATCAAATTCATTTGAGGAAATAAAGAAGGGAGGAACTTCTTGTAAGTAGGTGGCTAAAGAAAACTAAAAACATGCTGAGTTGCTGGTGTAGGGAATGAGGGAATGTGCATTTTATGGGAAAAATGCAGTGGAGCCCTAAGAGACCACTAGTGAAAATGCTTCCATTTTGCATATATATATATATATATATATGTACATGTACACATATTTTATAATTTCCTAGTATGCACTTGAGCATGCATAGACAAAATCCATACTATCCCACATATTTTCTAGGTTTAAAGGGGAAAAAATCCCGGATTATTTAAATATATATATATATATATATATATATATATATATATATATATATATATATATATATATATATATATATATATATAATGCTCCCCACATGGGTATTATTCACTAATTTGTGTGCAAAAGTTAGACAAAAGCTATACTATCCTACTTCTTTTCTAGGTTTAAAGGGGAAAAAATACCAGATATATATATATATATATATATATATAAACATGTTTTTCATTAAGTGCTATACCTACAAGTATAAGTAAAGTAGTTGGGCTAAATGTTAAAGTTGGTTTATGTAGATGGATGAACATGAACTGTAGTTTGCATGGAAGAATGCATTCGTGTAAATGCGTTTTAAGGCCTTTGCCCTTCGTAAGAAGTTAAAGCTTGAAAACGATTTTCTTACTCACCCACTCCACGACTTTAACAAAACCCAGAGGCTCTTTAACAGGGGTCAAATTTAATCTGAATCCCGTCTGCATCTTTTTCCAACGACCCAGATATCCTCCAGGAAGAAAAAAGGAAGGGGTTTGGATCTTGCTGTCTCAAGTTTTCATAAAAAAGAGAGCTAGGTTTGACAGAGTGACGTGGTTGTGTGGTAAGTGATGCTGCTCCTCCTCCGCGAGAGTAAATCCAGATGAAAAGAGAAACAGACTTATTTTTGTAGAGCGGTTTGATTTTAGCAGGATATTCAGTAATTTATTTTATTATTGTGTATCTGACGCGTGTATCCAATATACGTCATCACGAGGTGAAATATATATAGTTTATTTTCTTCTCTCGGTTTTTGATGCGCGTGTAAAATAATCCAGTGAACAATATTTCAGTCATATGATTCTGAGAGACGCTCGAGAAGGATTCTCGACATTCCTGCGCTCCGTTATAAACTCTCAAGTCTCTTAAAGGAACAGTTCACCCCAAAATTAAACTTGGCATTTGAATAACTTTCTTCAGGGTGCAAATGATGGAATGTGTATGTGTGTTACTGCCCGGCCAAAAACAAACAAACAAACAAACAAAAAGTCTCTTTTTGGATTTAAATAGGCAAACGCTGAAAGGTACAATATGTAAAATTTTTGCAGTAAAATATCCAAAAACCACTAGGCTAGTGTCATATATTTTGTCCAGCTGATTACTAACAATATCTCTAATGTTTTCAACTACTTGCAAATCATGAGAAAATTCCCATTCTAAACAGTGACACGGGGCAGTGCAGTCGCCTGTCAATGACGTTAGTTACCCTTTTTTACCGCCTTTATTGACGTAGAAACCACATGACAACAGTGCCGTGGACAAATGCGGAAGTAGAGTCTAGCGTCCAGAAAACCACTAGCTTGCTTCAAGCAGTTCCTTATTTACTTCTTGCACGTTTTATGGTGGATGGTGTTACTTATTTATGGAACATAATTACTGTTTACCATCTGCCGCTGGTTCTGTCGACCAGGACAGCTCCCGTAAACTCATGACCGGAAAAGCGGAAGCGGCGCCAGCAACTGTATCATAATAAAAGTCCCGCTGCTCGTGAGGCGCCGGAGCTCCTCGTTCAGCTCCCGCAACACTCTGTCCTGCTCTGCTTCATACTACAGTAACGTTAATAATCGCATCCACGAACATGAGTTCTTCCAGACTCCAATCCCTATTCTTTTGCACCGTCCGTTGAGATGGAGACCACATGTCCCAAGTTTCCGCTCTAAAACTTGGCGTCATCAAACTACGCCTTTGTTTTGAATAGGCTTCTAGCGACCTCTAGCGGAAAAAATATCACAAATTGTACCTTTAAAGGATTAGTTCACTTTCAAATAAACTTTTCCTGATAATTTACTCACCCCCATGTCATCTAAGATGTTCATGTCTTTCTTTCTTCAGTCGAAAAGAAATGAAGGTTTTTGATGAAAACATTCCATTATTATTCTCCATATAGTGGACTTCAATGGGCACCAAATGGTCAAAATTACAGTTTCAGTGCAGCTTCAAAGGGTTTTAAACGATACCAGACGAGGAATAAGGGTCTTATCCATAGACTGTAAAAAAAGATGGACGATGCGACGCCGCTTCCTTCCATTGTATTGAACTGAAGCCAAAACAGACGCCGATGGGCGCTGACACGTTACGCAAAAACGTCCAAAAAAAAAAAAAGTTTGGAGCCTGGGTATGTGCGGAAGGAATCGTCAGTGGAGCCCGGAGGCGGAGTCACGGTATCAAACTTCAGCCCAGACGACTGCGTCCAGATCCTGTAGGTCGGTTAGTACAGTTTACTGCTGAACAGCTCATTTTGTCGGTGTGAAATAACTATTAATTTTCAATTTCTGTGTTATTTATTTATCTTTAATCTCCCCTCGAAGCTCCAACAGTCCTCAGTGGAGCTGTCAATCAACTGTGAATCACAATGACACGCCCCGTTTCTATAACACCAAATTGCTAGCTAAAATCAAACTCATCACAAAAACGAACAATTGAGTATAAATCAGCGTGATAACAACCTTAAATGACCAAAACCATCTTTTGGAAAATTTTATTTGAAGCATAATTTATTTTTATGTTTTCACTTTAGTCTCATTCGTCTGCATTGAGAGGGCGGGGTTTATGACCTGTACTGCATCCAGCCACCAGGGGGCGATCAAAGAGCCCGCAGCTTCACTTTTCAGGACGTATGAGACACACCCGGTCTCATCTAGAGAAACGATCTGCCATTTTCAAAAAAAAAATACAACTGTATATGCTTTATAAACACAAAATATCGGCGTGCACGTGCTTCCGTTTTCCGTATTCTTCAGAAAGCTTACGCTGTATGTCCTACGCCTTCCCTATTCTACTTACGAAACGAATGTGGCGCCAGTCCAATTTTCCCATAAGGCAATATTTTGTGTTTATAAAGCATATACAGTTTTATTTTTTTCGTTTAAAGCCCTTTGAAGCTGCACTGAAACTGTAATTTTGACCTTCAACCGTTTGGAGTCCATTGAAGTTCACTATAAGGAGAAAACTCCTGGAATGTTTTCCTCAAAAACCTTAATTTATTTTCGACTGAAGAAAGACATGAACATCTTAGAGGACATGGGGGTGAGTAAATTATCAGGAAAATTTTATTTGAAAGTGAACTAATCCTTTAAGAGTCTATGTTTGGATCTTTATCGCAGTGATTATTATATTTCTAGCATGTTATACTATGTTTGGCAACAGTTCTTCTAACCCTATGGAGCTTTTGATGTCTTAAACGATCATGTAGGAAGACTTATCATGGCCATATTCTTGCATTGTCAATACAAGATCTTGACCGCCCTCATAACAAAGCAACGACTTCTACACATAATTTTAATACCATTTTGCTTTTGGTATTATTTCATGTTGATATAGAATGCTATGAAATCATGCCAGAATAAAAAATATATACATTTATTACATTTTAAGATGTTTTTATCTCAAATGAAATGGCTGTATTGGCCTTTGGACGGTTAAACCGAATGACCTTTTGACACTTCAGGATCTTTAAAAAATCTTTAAAATAGGGCACTATATGTGTTGTGGAAAGAATGGCTGCTACCAAATATGACCAGTAAATACATTTTATAAATCAAATGACCATGTGTTGACCACTGCATCGAGAAAAATACAAATCAAAGCTGAATCAGTATGATATTGCTTTTTATTTAAACTTCCACACTAATGTTCCTTAACACAGTTTTAAACTCATCATCAAAATGAAGTGATTTGATTACTAGATTGAAGGCTAGTGCATCGAGAAACAGTTTACTGTCCTTACAGCAGCTATAAAAGGGAATGGTTTCATCTTGTTCTCTATTCCATAAAAAGGAAAAGAAATAATAACATTTCAGCAGAAAGAATGGACTGTTGTTGTTTTTTTTCAATATGCTCTCAAAACGGCATTGGCCATGTTTGGTTAAAATATCTGAAGAGGTTGAAAGAAAAAGGGAGACCCAACATATACATAAAAAACATCAATGAAATTATAATTAGCAAGTATTGTCAACCAAGTGTACAATGTACACACACACACACACACGCACGCATATCAACACATGTGCCGGAGAATGACTGAGCGACAGTCTTCTACAGAACGTAACAGATCAGCGAATTTCCTGTTGGTACAAAATGGGCATTAGACAAAAATAAGAACATTTCTCTATTTGCACTAATAAGAAGCCAGCTCTCTCAAAATAAAAACACGCCAATATATACAAGAGAGGAGGCAGTTTGGCCACATTATTCCGACTATGGATATTTAACTCTAGCGGTATTTAAAAAATAATGATTCTGGAGTTTGAAACATTAAGTATACAAAATAGTAAAACCAAATTCTTCTAAAATGATTCCTGCTGTATAATAAAACTTGTGTTTTCAAATAAAGCTGTAGTGAATATTTAAAAAAAGATGTTTTTTTGTTTTTTGTCACCTTAAATATATCAGGTTTACATTGTATATCATAATGGAGCTTTTAAAATGTTGGCAAAATCGGGATAATGAATAAAGGGAAGGGTCTATTATATCTGGTTGAATTCTGTCAAAAACATGTCAACATCATCAAAAGAGAAATAAGAAATTATATTTTGCATGAAGAAAATTAATCCTACTTTTAGGATATTTATGATTGGGAAGGGAAAAAAGTATATTTAAAATATTTAATATACAGTATTTATACATCATGGCAAACTTAAAAAAATACTGCATTACAGTAACAACATTTAACATTTTCAGTGTTAATAATGAGAACGATTAATGAGAATCATATAGAAACTTGTTTCTGCTGTGAAATAAAAAAAAAAAAAGGTAATTGCGACTTTTTATCTCCTAATTCTGAGGGTAAAAAAAGTCAGAATTGCAAGAAAAAAGTCAGAATGGCATGATATAAACTCAGAATTGCGAGATATAAACTATATTTTGAGAAATAAGTCAGAATTGCGAGTTTATATCACACAATTCTGACTTTATAACTCGCAAATATAAGTTTAAATCTCGCAATTCTGAGAAAAAAAGTCAGTATTGTGTGATAAAAACTTGCAAATGCGAGAAAAAAAGTCAGAATTGCGACTATATCTCAATTCTGAATTTATATCTTGCAATTCTGAATTTATAACTCGCAAATGTGAGTTTATATCATGCAATTCTGAGAAAAAAGTCAGAATTGTGAAATTAAAAGTCGCAGTTACCTTTTTTATTTAGTGGTGGAAACAAACTCCCATAGAATCACTACTGAGAGTTACAGTAAAATCAAAAAAATCTGGACATAGTGAGAATAATAATGAGATTTTGTGGTAAAATGTGCTGAAATATCATTAAAAAAAAAGCGCTTCCATTTTCTTTATGCAAAATAAAGTTTCTCATTCAGTCCTTTAGATTTCAGGGCGAACCTAAACATGTTCTTGCGAGTTTCACCTTTCAAATGAAAGTAGAAATGACAAACACAAAGCCAACAAAAGAGAATGAACGTTTCCCCCTAGTTCAGTCGTCTCCTTTGCATAAAGGAATAGATTAATCCTCTGATAAAGTGAAAACCCTACACACAACATTCACATTCAACAAACACCGAACGATTACCTTTCAGTCCTACAGTCAAGCAAAGCGAAATCTTCTCGCGGTATACACACAAATATACGTCTCCATTCCTGCAAAGACGTGTGATCAATAGCACGCTTGGTCAAATACACAGTTACATGTTTTAAATAGCATGATAATTGCTCTCATCCGTCATTAGAAAGAGACATTGAAGCATAGTGGAGTCAGTAGACAGAAACATAGATCAGTTCTGTACACTGAACTGAAGGTGGAGTGTCCTCACGTCTGTCAGCGGCGTGGGGTCGGAACGCAGGTCCTCTCGGGTGGATGTGGGGTGGTGGAGAGAGGACTGATGGAGGAGGAGATCGACGATCTCAGAGCAGCAGATCCTCCAGTTCGCTCTCTTTCAGCTTGGCATTGTCTCTGACCTCATCGAAGGTGTACGTCTTTACAATCTTCCCGTTCCTGAACACAGTGTGCAGCAAGTCCTGCGAGGAGACAAAAGGAAACTGAGCTGAGCACCACCACTCCTTATTCACAGAGTATGCGCGATGGTGAAAGTAAAACGCGAGAGCGCATTCAAATGCTATTTCAATACCACGCATTTTAAAAGAGGCTACCTGATGCATGCAAATATCTCAGCTCTGTATCATGCTTGAAGAAAAATTTGATCTCTTTTTGCACTTTGAATATTGAGAGAGTACTTTGATTATGGTTGCACTTATTGATTTTTTTATGATCAATTTGTGGAGTTCAGTTAGGAGGTCAAAAGATGTAGAAGCTCATAAATCATGTATCATTACAAGATGATTAGTTCAAATGCACCATTTTTCTAGTCATGCATTTCGTCATTGAGGATTTTTAAAAAATACTGTGTAAAAATCTTGTCTCGTCACACCCCTTCATCCAGTAATGAAGCAAGTGAAGTCTTTATAAATGAGTCATTAAATGATTTCAAACTAAAAAGACATTTTGTCAGAACCTCAACTAAATTACATGTTATTTTGTTTAGTTCAAAATCGTGATCTCTATTTTGAACAAAACAATTGTGATTCTCAATTTATCTAGAAACGTGCAGCTCTAGTATCAAGTCAAATGCATGATTCACGTTGAAGGGACGTACCTGTCCATACTCCTCCAGATCACCCTTCCCCTCTTCCAGAGTAACAAAATCTCCACTTGCCGTCCTGTGAAGCGAAAGCCGACCCTTCTTTGACCTTTTGTTAGGGTCTGCAACAGGATCTTTGAAGACGTTTACCTGTAATTAACAACATCTTATTAATAATAAATTATACATTTTATGAATAATGCATACTATATACAAGGCCAGATATATTTCTGTTTCTGTAAAAAATGACTAGTGATATCAATTTTCTGATGTCATTAAAAATAACAATAAATTGTATTGACTGTTCACATTAATGTTTAGGTCTCCAAATACCATGCATGCACAGTTAGCTCATCATAACTTCAATTTAAATCAATAAAATTAAAGATGAAGCATGCAATTACAGTGACACCAAATGCAATTTGTCAGCACTTACGCCCAGTCCGTTCGTCACCACATAACTGCACTTAAAAGAGCAGTTGAGCAGATCTCGGGTCAGTTTCTGCAGCAAAGCTCCACCTGAGCCAAACGCAATGTTTTCGATGCTCCATCTGTGCTGTTTCATGCCCTCTACAATCTGTATAAAACAATCAAATGGGTACAGAATGAGCCTAAACTCACCAAGAGCTCATATAAGACGCAGTGTGACATTTGCTGGACGTACACACCTCCTGTAAAGTATTGATGTCCACACCGTCACCCTGAATGACTCTGATGTAGGGCGGAAGCACTTTATAGCCTTTAGAGTTCTCAGTCGGATGAAATTTCTTTCCTAAAATCTCTAGGACCTGGAAAATAAGACATAATGATAGCGACTTTATGTGGACAAAAATCCTTTATCTTCAAAATAGGATGCTGGTTGCACGGCACATTGATAAATATATAGGTACACATGAAAAACTGTGCATTTGATCATGTGAAAGCAGTGCTTCCCACAGGTTTGAAATATACTTGCGGTGGTAGCTGGGCACAAGGCACAAAAATGGTCTACTACATGTGACAAACAAATAATGTGTGATTTTTAACAGTATTTTTATTTATTGAAATTAATTTTAATTACATAGCATATTACATACTAATATTATGCATTATTATGCATTGTAAATTATGCAAAATTACAGCATTTAAATGGTTCACCTTTTCCTATGTTCTCCTTGCTGTCATATAGTGTCTCTCTCAGTGAATGGGACACAGATTTTACTAGTAAAATTTATAAAATGAATAATTATGTGTCAAATAATGTTCTTAGTCTTTTCTTCCTGTGGGGGAGACTACAATAATTTACTATGAATTAAATGGAAATCAAATTAAATACAATTTATTGTGTAACCAAAATACCAATAATGCCCAAAAGAAAAAGAAAAAAACTTAGTGTGTGACTTTAAATTATAAACAAGTCCGAAATACACCGGGACTCTTATTTTGAAATGTCTGTACAATTGCAGGCTGATCCTTCAGATTCTTACAACCGTCTAAAACATTTTATATAAAGGCCATGAAGTAGACTTTGTAATAATTCATCAACTTGAGTTCATTAGCAATCGCTTGGCATAAATCTGCACTTTTCATTGATTGAGAATCACTTTGAAGCAGTCTGAAGCACTGTTGCGCGAGCCTGTAGAACGAGCAACAGCGCCCCCTTGTGACTTCGCAAAATGCAGCGCCTGTGGGAATGTCAGCGGGAGTAAACAGTTCTGACGCACACATAACGAGCAGGTACGAAACGACTAGTTTATCGATCGCGGATGGTTTCATTATCTTGCGCGGATTTAAAAGTATAAGAGGATAAAAATAATAATATACTTGGGCGGCCGTTATTATACATGGGCGGCCCGCCCAAGTAAAGTCCATGTGTGGGAAGCACTGGAATGTCTACCTTAAGCACTGTGTCTAGAGGGTTTCCTGAATCTGGTCGGACCACCAGCGGGGCGTCTGCGCTCCTCATCTCGATCAGACTCCTCAGATCTTCCCCCCAGATCTTCTCACAGGCGTTGTAGATGTCATAGCTGTCGCTGACGATAGACACGGGGACAGAGGGGAACTGCTTGATGATGTGTTCAAAAGCATCCTTCTCATGGTCCTTTCCCCAGGCAGTGATTGTGCTGCAACACAAAGACACAAGTCAGTGAGATCAGGGAACAGTAAGAGAGATGAGTTAATTATTTATGAAAAACATGATTTATTATACTGTTATTATTAGTATAAAATATTGCAATTCTATAACAACTCCTAAAACATGAAGTGCTGATTTTTAGTTTACATCTACCACTAGGTGGCAGCATTGACCACATATATCAAGACTCATTTCAAAAGCACTAGTGAAACAAAGTGCAAAGTTCCTCTGATTCATTTTACTTTTACACCACAAATTGCTGTGAGTGTGAGGAAATAAGAAGGGGGATGATGCGGCATTTACTAACCAGAATGCATTGCACCGTATTTTGCAATGTGGAAGTAAGCTATTTTCCTTTCATGTGTGATATGTCCAATTCATTAGCCATTACAAGTAAATAGCTAGGAAAATGTGCTAAGAAATGATTAAAAGTTTTTTTGTACAGCTAAATAACTGGAACTGTTGACTTGTACCTGATCTTACATTAAAAACAAGGGGAATACATATACTTCACTCACTACACAGTTAAAGGAAACCCTACAGGCTGTAATTTAAATGAATAGTTCACAGTTTTTGAGTGAATTATCCAATAGGTTGTTTGCACATGACGTCACAGCAGCAGCGCGAATGAGTCTGGAGGGCAGGGAGTGATTTTTCCATATTTTTCCATATCAAAAACTCAAAATTCGTATGTTTTGCGTCGTTTATGGTTGCTCAAATCGATAAAATCGAGAACCCAGAAGGTGTTTATATCGTTTACATAACTTACATAGTTTTTTGTAACTTATATCGTTTTTTAAATTTAAAAGTTGTCGCCTTTTATAGCGTTTTGTGTCTGCTGATACTGAAATTAATATGGATACCTGCTTACTTTTTTTGTTTTAAACTTGGTTAAATATCCACATTCTTCATGGTATAGTTTACAGGAAAGAGAAGCTATTTTATCCCATTTAATGATAATTTGGTGTTTTCACTTCAGTTTTGTAGTATTCCGTTCACAATGTTGATCTGGTTACCATGAGTGTCATGCGCTGCTGCTTCAGCCATCATATGGTAGAAAATGTCCAAATAAATGTTTAACAAGATGACAGAAGTCGATTCAACAACAAAGACAACACTTTCAAAAACACTCAGCTATGTGATTATTTTATTGAGTGATAGGGAATGGGTTAAATCAGTGACATTATTAGATTTGATATACGGCGTCTCCCCGTCACCTCCTCAAAACCTTAGTGTGTTTTTACGCGTAGAAAAGTCAACAATTGTATTTTTTTCTTTGAACGATGATGTGAGCTCCTGTTGCGATTCTGATTCAGCATAAATGACCTACAATGGCAATATTTTTCACAGAAAATCAAAAATACTGCCCTAACTTCACTAGCAGGAAGGCAGTGCGATATTAACAAACTGAGACTAGAACTGAACGCGGCGTGACGGCAGCTTTACATCCTCTAAATCTACCTCCTCGATGGCAGGAAAGTCTTTCAATTCAGTGGAAAAGTCGCTCATCTTCATAACATAAAGATCACGTCCAACATATGTTGTGATTTTCTGTTTATACCTTTCTAAACCAGCACAGAAAGGACTTTTCTCCATCTCTTCCATTCTAATTTTCACTGCTTGCCCTCCACCGGTATTTCGCGCGTCACCAGAACCACGTGATTGCAAACAACCTATTAAGCTGTGTAGTTTACTATCATCAAGCTCTTAGAGTCGTTCCACCTGTGTTCTGCAGCTGGTACTGAGAAACCAGGAACCGGGTCTTTGGTGCCGTAGTACTTCTTGATAACGCAGATCCCGGCAACGGTGTCCGTTCCTTTGAAGTTTACCAAGTGTGCAGATGCGCCGATACCAGCCGTCTGAAAATGAGACATGAGTGTAAATGCATAGCTGGTGCAGAAATTAAACCATCAAGAGAAAATAATAGGGTGGAGGATGTTTGATATGTACTGTATGTATATAATGCTACAGTATGTATGTTATGAATATGAGCAAGGCGATGCTTTTGACTTGGATAAAGTCTCATCTTAGACATCCTAACTATGTACTAACCAAATTAATCTGGGATCAATGTGGTACGTAAAAATGGTTTGGTTAAAATTGCTTTTAGCACTTGAAGTGAAGTGTATCAACACCTCTTGAGATGAAACCCCTCTGTAGCCGAAGTCATGCAGTTTATATTCCAGTCCCTCCAGGCTTCCTGACGTTTCCATGAGGTATTTGGCCAGAATCTTCTTCTGTTCTCGAGAGTTGGTTGCGACGGTGATGGGATACCAGGACTGAACCAGGATAGTCTGTTGAGGAGACAAACGCATCATTTCACATCTCAGATATTACCACACAATTGTGGTTTATTAGCATTCTGTATCAGGAGTGTAGTGTGTTTTTAGTTTGTGAAACTTTTCTTGCAGCTGTTGTTGAATCCAGTTTTATGAGGTGTTTGAACACAGATGTGTGTTCAAAGAGTGTGTAAACAACCAGCATATAATGGTAAAAATCCACCCACTCTTTTTTAAAATCCCCATAAATCCGAATCATAAATTAAATGCAAATGAGCTGCTGCTCCCGGCCCCCTTTACCAGAAGCGGATGGAGCTTTACCGAATTTTTTTTTTGCATGAGATTTTCCAGCTTTGTTGTTGTTGAGCAACCGTAGCGTGAGCTGTTAAAGCTCCACCCTCTTCTGGAAAGGGGGTGGGGAGCAGCAGCTCATTTGCATTTAAAGGGACACATACAAAAACGACGTGTTTTTGCTCACACCCAAATAGGGGCAAATTTGACAAGCTATAATAAATGATCTGTGAGATATTTTTTTTTTTTTTTTAACTAAAAGTTCACAGACACATTCTGGGGACACCAAAGATTTATATCACATCTTGTGAAAAGGGGAATTATAGGCAATGCAGCTTCTGTATTGTCACATGTGAAAGTTGCACATTTTTTTGAACTCAAAAGCAGAGCTAATGCTGATGTAGTCAACTGGAACCTGAATCCAAAAACAACCTAAAGACCCGCTTCATGCCACCAGAGTGCTTGGGAAGTGTTACCAAGTCAACACAGAGGGTTTGCTGGACTCATACGAGGGGATGCCCATCAGAAATGCTTTGTTTAAGACCAGCCGGTCAAGTCAATATTATCATACTGCACACATATCCTGATAAGCCCTGGTGCTCTTTGGACACAAGAACATTTCGGTGTCCCAATCACATGAACTCGATTCAACTCATGTGAAATGAGATTCTTGGACATTGATTATGAATGCAGTCACTAGAGTTCATTTGTCCCAAACCATCTGAATCTGCTGCAAAACCCCACAATCCTCATTTGATTGTGATCTTTTACGTTTGTCATTATAGAACGTTGTGGCAATTAACATGCAACCTATTTTACTTCAACAGCATGATGTATTCAATGAGAACATAGGGAAATGTAGGGCGGGACTTGATTTTATCCATCAGGAACTGATTGGATCATGACAAGTGGGCATTCTGTTCTACAATAGAGTACTTGTTTTCTTAAAACAATGCCTAAATAGCTATTGGGCTAACATTATTCAATAGCACACACAACCTAACCAAGTGGTCAATTAAAAATAAAGTCCTTTATTTTGGCGGAAATCCACAGGAAATCCTTAAAAGGTGCCGTAGAACGTGTTTTCAAAAGTTGTAATATAAGTCTAAGGTGTCCCCTGAATTTGTCTGAAGTTTCAGCTCAAAATACCCCATAGATTTTTTTTAATTCATTTTTTTTAACTGCCTATTTTGGGGCATCATTAAATATGCGGCGATGTATAGGTTGCGGCCCCTTTAATTCTCGTGCTCCCCCTCCCCCGGAGCTCGCACTTGCCTTGAACAACATAAACAAAGTTCACACAGCTAATATAACCCTCAAAATGGATCTTTACAAGATGTTCGTCATGCATGCTGCTTGCATACATCGGATCATGTGAGTATAGTATTTATTTGGATGTTTACATTTGATTCTGAATGAGTTTGAGGCTGTGCATCGTGGCTAAAGCTAACATTACACACTGTTGGAGAGATTTATAAAGAATTAAGTTGTGTTTATGAATTATACAGACTGCAAGTGTTTAAAAATGAAAATAGCGACGGCTCTTGTCTCCGTGAATACAGTAAGAAACGATGGCAACTTTAACCACATTTAACAGTACATTAGCAACATGCTAACGAAACATTTAGAAAGACAATTTACAAATATCACTAAAAATATCATGATATCATGGATCATGTCAGTTATTATTGCTCCATCTGCCATTTTCACTATTGTTCTTGCTTGCTTACCTAGTCTGATGATTCAGCTGTGCACAGATCCAGACGTTCTGCCCTTGTCTAATGCCTTGAACATGAGCTGGTATATGCAAATATTGGGGGCGTACATATTAATGATCCCGACTGTTATGTAACAGTCTGTGTTATGTTGTGATTCGCCTGTTCTTCAGAGGTCTTTTAAACACATGAGATTTATATAAGAAGGAGGAAACAATGGAATTTGAGACTTACTGAACTTTTGATATTCAACTATGCCAAGGTAAATTCAATATTTAATTCGAGGGCACCTTTAAGGCGTCTTTCTTTTTTTGGCAACATATTTATAAACCATTCTCATTAGAAAAATGGTTGACCATGTTGCGTTTTTAAATACACATTATAAGTGGTCCAAACTCACAGCAGCTCACCAGACTACATATTCATAAAATTAAATTGCAACCTTTGCAATTTCATAATCATTGATATTTACCCGGCAACACTGATTTTTACTCAGATTTGGCACTTGGAATTTGGCATGTATTACAAAGCGAAATGGGTCAATTCTGATTTCACATTGACTATATCTGCAAGCTAGCGCGGTGAATACCAAATTCATCTGACTGATGCTTATCAAAGCGATCCAAATAGCTTTACTTGCATTAATCAGGTCCAATGATCTGTGCGTTTTCTGCGTCTTCAGAGAGTATATTTCGCACTTAATGTCATTAACTCTTGAGTCATGGATCAACACCCAAAATCTGGCTTTGTGCAGAGATGTGCATCTTTACAACTGGTGTGAATGTTTGCAAAGCCAAACTATAATGCAATATCTGACAATATTTTCTCCACTCTTACGGCACAAAAGATTACCGCTGGAATGAGGGTGAAGGTTTAAGGGAAGGTTATACTAAATATTTTAATTATCAGTATAATGTCGCCTTGCGAGTCTGAAAAGTCTCCAAACAGTTCAGTTATTTGTAAGCATCAGTGCCTTCCCATGGTCACCATAAAGGAAGCAAACATGTGTTTGTAATCTCCTGAATTCACTGGAGAATAGATATGTGATGACAGAGAGCCAAGGGCATACAGACACCAACACACACAGAGTCTAAATTTACCATCTACACATGACATGTTTGCCATACATTCAAAGCCATATGTAAAAGGAAACCAACCCATTATTCAATTAAAGCTGATTTGAATATACAAACACTCGAAGTGGAGATGTAAAGGAAAAACATTAAGTGACCTTTTTCTCGGTGACAGGTATACTATATCATGATGACTGTCCGGGTGGAGCTGGATGTCAGACTGTCAGCATGACTCAGCATGTTTGATGCTAAATCCTAATGAGAAGTTTAGGAGACGTGACATGTCGCTGTTTACACGTTCTGTTACAAGAAGTTTGACAGAAATAGTCCGATCAGTCATTTGGAAAAGCTTTAGTCATTACAGTGTAAAACATAAACTATGTCCTACAAGCCCAATTATATATAATTCCTCTGAATTATGAACCAAAAGAGGATAACACTGCCAAAACGGACACCCTACTGTTTACTCCACAAGTGATTCATGAAATCTGTGTTCTGTGGCTAATATACAGTGCCAAATGAATTATGAATCATATTTTGGATTCTGAAAGTGCCATATTTTGGACAAATCAAAATACAGATAAGTTTTTATTCTAAATAAGAATGCAAATAAATAGTTAAGATTGAAATGCAATTTTAAGGCTGGCATTCTGTAGTAATCTTTAGGAGATTCCCCCTTCAATATGTAAAGCACTTTGAGTGCATTTTAACAAACTAAGAAGGATCATGAAAATTGCATATTATTTTTTATTTAGTACTGTCCTGAATAAAATATTTCACATAACAGATGCTTGCATAAAGTCCACAAGATAGCTGAATTTATAAAAATGAAAAAAAGTTTAAATACCCTTGATTCTTAATGCTGTGTGTGGTTATTGGATTTTCTATGACTGTTTTGTTGTTTTGTGATGGTTGTTCATGAGTCCCTTGTTTGTCCTGAGCAGCAGTGTTAATTTTGACAGCAAATTTTGATTTAGTTTTAGTCATAGTCTTTTGACTAAAATGGCATTTAGTTTTAGTCATATTTTAGTCATCGGAAATTGTTTTAGTCTAGTTTTAGTTGACTAAATCTACAGTAGATTTAGTCGGCTAAAATCTAATTTAGTTAAACTGTAATGCATTAAGTAAGCATTTCTCTAACAATACACAGATCCAATACACTGATATACATCTGATATTCTCCAAACTGTTTCACTAAAGACAACCAAAGCGGACAGTTTTTGACCGTTCAAGTGCAAAAAGACACAACAGAGCTCAATTCAGTGCTTTTCAGGGATTGACACACTTATCATTGAGGTACTATTTTAGTTTTTGTTAAAAATAAATTTGATTAGATTTGATTTTTAGTTTTTCTGCTTTCATTGTAATTTTAGTTAAAAGTTTTAGAATTTTTTTGTGTTTATGTCTTTTAGTTTTTGATTTTAAACATCTATGTAGTTTTTTATTTTCCCACGGTTAGATCAGCATGTTACACTTCAAATCTTCCACACATTACAGCAGTCCTGACTGGATATCTTCCCAAATCGTCCCTCTCTTTCATTTTCGTCTCATTTTTATTCATTGACGAAAAATAGAGTAGATTTAAATCATTCAAACTTCAATCATTTTTTAGTCATTCAAAACGCATTTTTATTTAGTCATCATCTCGTTTTCATCCGTGAAAATTATTCGTCAACGAAATTAACACTGCTGAGCAGTTAAACTGAGCTCTGTTCTTCAGAAAAATCCTCCAAGTCCTGCATAATCTTTGATTTTCCAGCATCTTCTGCATATTTGAACCCTTTCCAGCCCTGACTGTATGATTTTGAGATCCATCTTTTCACACTGAGGACAATTGAGGGACTCAAACACAACTATTAAAAAAGTTCCAAACATTCACTGATGCTCCAGAAGGAAACACGATGCATTAAGAGCCGGTGATATAAACTTTTTTAATTGGATGAATTATACTTTTTTTCTCTTCTGGTAAACATGCAAGAATCTTCTGTTGCTTCCAAAGTGCAGTACTAAATGAAAAAAAGTATGATCTGTAAACAAAATAAGAAAAACTTTCACATCATCTTCTTGTTCAAAAGTTTTCACCCCCCGGCTCTTAATGCATCAAGTTTCCTTCTGGAGCATCAGTGAATGTTTGAACCTTTTTTTAATAGTTGTGTTTGAGTCCCTCAGTGTGAAAAGATGGATCTCATAATCATACAGTCACTGCTGTATTATTATTATTTTCATATATTTAAAAAAAAAAATTCTGTTGGTCTAGTAGTTTCATAAATTTCAAACCTCAAATATGATAAATAATAATTGATTTCTAATCTACAGATAATCCTACCTTGGTGACATTTAAATTGGTAGGGTTAAACAACATTAACAAAAATGATTAACAAAATGTAACAATGTGTAACGATGCAGTACTGGCCCTAAATGGACCTAATATTGGTCCCAGACCATTATAACTAGAAAAGCATGGCATCAATGCAATAGCTTCGTGTTCCAATGGGAGCTAAAACCCATATACTGACCAAAAAAAAAATAAAAATGATATGTACCTAAAATGCAAAGTAAGTATGTTTGAATAAAAGCATTAGATGAATATAACTGTAAGACTCAATTTAGGGTCATGACTCACCTCAACCCAGTTAGTGAGCCAGTAGCACTCTGGATCGGTGCTTTCTACGGTGAACAGCACATTCCCACGCGGGATAACGCTTCCCTCCGGCACAGCCTTGATCTCGATGGGCAGGTGACCATTGTATTTCTGCAGTGATATCACATAAGAGATGTTACTGAACATTCGGCACAGACAGAAAAGTCAGAGAGACGAGTTTCTCCGTACCTCCAAAATGTAATTCCATCCCTTTTCGTTGAACACATCATCCTGAAAGTGTTCCCGGTAGACCTCCTTTGCTTCCTGAATCTTCGCTGGTGTCACAACCTGTCCTGTGAGAGCGCAAAAGGAGAGGGGACAACTGTGAAACTAGAGTAACACACACCACAAGGAAGCGGAGGAATAATACAGGAATAAAAAGGGTGGGTGGTGTGTGTGCCTGTTTGTACGTGTATAATTGCACACTTTCCTACATCCTTGCGTTATTGCATTAAGGGCAGCTTCCATGCTCACAGTGCAGCTTTGTCTTAGCAGTATCGTGTACAAACTGTCTTAAAGTCACAGTATCCTCAAAAATAACTGCAGCACTACTTGTGTTTTTAGACATTTTAAAGTGCTCATTTAGCAGACTTACAAATGTGAACTAAATTAACACTACCTAATAAAAGCAGTGCTTGCAAGGCTTGCAAGGTTAACATTTTAGGCAAGGTTGTTTGTTTATGTGGGAGTACCCCACTGATATTGGTCATGCATCTCACCAAATGAGGATCTGCCTTTGTGTTGAAAAGAAAATCCCAAGTTATCAACTGTGTCTCTGCAATCTTTTTCTGAGCTAAAATTGAGAAACCAACTTTGACATGTTTTTTCTGAACAAGAACATGTGAAACTTGACTGTCGCCATGTTTACATGTGCACCAGTACGTTGTTGTTTTATTATGTTTATATGCGCTTTACTTTCGTTTTATGTTTATTTTATTTTAAAGTTATGTTTCCAGCCTTCTTCTTTAACTAAACACAAACATTGTTTGTGACTATATCCAATATTATTATTTCCAAACCTCGTGTTTACATGCAATTTTCATTATTTTGGTAATTCGCCAAGAAGTATGATCTCACTTACAGTAGGCATGTTACTGGCCACTGTTTTAATCTACATGCATTAAATGCAAAACACATTTCTATGGACGTATTGGATATTTTTCGGCGCAGCGAGTTGTGTTGACACAAGCTCAGAGATTCAGAGTGGAGGAAAACTTCAGAATAATGTCATGGAGTTCATTCATGAACAACACACGGCATCCGTGTACGTCCAAGCACATGCCCTCTTTGGTCAGGGGCTGTTCACATGTCGCGTCTAAAAATTTTGCATGAGTAAATAACGCTTCTAAATAACGCATGAGGCAATATCGCATCTAAATAACGAACTTGAGCGCGCAAAAGACGTGACATGCAAACGGCCCCTAATAATGCGATTAAGGTGCTTACATGCCTGTTTAATGCAACTAAAATTTATATATGCAACATTTTTTAATGCGCTTAATCACATTAGTTTGATTGAAGTATTGTGTTTACATGAGATAAAGTTTAATTTCAATATTATAACCACATTATGATTGTGCATGTAAATACACTCATTGTGGTAGACTTTATACACAGTGTATTTTTATGTGCATGTTTTATTAATGCATGTTAGCTTATACTGGAACCTTTAAATAAAAAAATTCAAAACGTTTGATACCTCTTGTTTTTAACTTCTGCAAACAAAATTACTCAAAATGTCTGTAATTTAAGTATGGAAATACTATGATGACATCATTGCTTTCTTAAGTATCAAGTTTACAAAATGAGCTGCAAAACAGATGCTGAGGGTTAGAAACTCAGAACAAATTGTAAAAATTCAAGCATAAACAACTGATGAAAGGAAGACAGTAATAGACGTAGAAGAAGTGCAACTTGAGCATTTATTATTGTACTAAAAATGCAGAATCCAGACTGAAGCTGCGAACCAGACTGTATCGGGCAGCTGTCTTTTGTGGGTTAAAGAGCAGATGTTCTATTGTCTCGTTTCACTAAAGCCTTCACCCCAGAGCACCATGAAATCCTTTATAGTGTAAAAATAGACAAAATTCCTTTATAAATGTGGCACATTTGATCGGCATGCAAGAACAACAACCTCAAACCAGACTGCTATTTTCTTAGACTATAACTCTACCATCAAGTTCGGTCATTTAGCACTGGCTCCATCACGAGAAAGTCATTTTTTTTTTTCTGTTGGAACAATCAGTGTTATTATTTTTCAGCCTGCTTATGAGCAGAATGAAGCAAACTGACTGTATGACTGAGTTTGGAGGGCCGACTGCATTCTTGAGCGTTAACAACCCCAAAAAATTACCAGCAGGGCTGCGTTTGCCATTTACAAGTTAATCCAACGTACCTTTTAAGTATTTGTTGAGAATGTACTGAAGCCCATAGAAGACCGTCTTGTCGTATTTGACTTTTCTGTGCTTGGTAGGGTCTGTCTTCTTCTCGCGGCACTCGAAGTAAGAATACACCTTACTAGTGTTGGGTGGGTACTGTTTATAATGCGTGACCTGCAAGAAAGAATAATGAATATTTAATATTCGATTCATAAACTGAGTTCATAAAAAGCGAGATCCAAACAACGAAACTGGCACTGCTCTGTTAAATTTGCAAATATGGTAATGGATGTCAACAACCTCGTGTCAACACCATTTCTTGTAATTCAAACTGCTGTTGTGTTTGATTTTAGCTTGTCTGCCAGACCTCCAGCACCATATTACACACATTATTGGACAGACATCTCTATTATTGTTTATACTTACCCTAAGCATTAAGTGTTGGCATGTAGCTCATCCTACACCGTTTACGCTACAGACAAAAAGAGCTGGGCTTATGTTCGATATTTTTGTCTGTTATGATATCACTTTGTCAGATTATGCAATTTTGACTCCTAAATTCTTGTTGTGTCGTGGACAAGAAACATGTCAGACAACATGTTGTTTCCCGACCAATCATCACTTTCCATCTTTAACGACGTGAAAAAAAATGAATAGGGCTGAGACAATAAATCGAAGCAGCTCGAATCATTTCCAAATGAATCGTGATTCTCTCTCGAATCGATTCTGAGCTTAGTTTTAAACAGCAGAGGGCACTGCGTGCTTTAGAAACAGCCGTACTCTGTTTGCTTCCAATTCTTTACATACACCACTTGAACCTTCTATAAAATAATCATTCATAAAGTTTGAAAAGGTTCAAGCGAATTACAAGTGTGTTTGCAGTGGGCTGTTTACATTAATATTACATCATAAAAGGTGCAAGTACATTCTCAGTCTCACAAGAGCTCTTCTTTGTGAGCATTTGAGTGTGCGGTTAAAAACTAGCCTACAGCACCATCTGCTGTTTAAAACTAAGCTCAGAATTAATTCGAGAGAGAATCGTGATTAATTTGGAAAATCTCAGAATCAATCCACGAATCGTGATGTGTCGATAAATAAAAAAACCGCAAAAAGACTATTTAAACATGAATCCTGCATGCCTGTGTGCCTCTGAAATGAATGATGCGGAAGCGCAATTTCAGTTACCTCACACCGCCTCACACACACACGCTGAAGCACATGCGACGCTCGCGGTGTTTTCATCCTGTCGACTCACGAATTCATCTCCAGAGCTGCTCTGAAAGTCACTTCATCAGCATTTAACCACTTCGTTTGAGAAAACTACCGTCAGAGAAATTCAAAGCTCTAGGCAAACCGTCAAAATAAAAGTTCGATTTAACTTGATAGAAACATATTACTGTTGTACAGTAGAATTTAGATAAATTAACAATAAATTATTAAAATATATTTTAAACAATAATCTAAGTGTTTCTTCCATGTTTTATTTTTAACAGTAAAGCTCTGTTGTGCAGCACATTGTTTGACAAAACAAGTTTAATTTCATGATTAAAAGATAAATTAAATGGTATGCGTTCATTTGATTGCCAGAAAAATTTAAATACGCAACAGAACTTCTGAAAAAAAATAAAAAATCATAAAAATATATTTTTAAATTTATAAATATTGTTGTTTTTAAGAATTCAATTAATTAGACATGCTTTTTGATTATTAAAAAAATGGAATTAAACCATTAAAATTAAATCCAAAAAACAGAATTTGGTAAAAATAAAATTTGAGGGGAAAGAATAAAATGTTTATCATAGAGCCATAAAGTTTTTTTTTCTTTAATTAAATTGTTGGTAAATTAGACAAGATTCATTATTTCAATTAATTACATATGCTTTTTGATTACTAAAATTTAATTTAACCATTAAAATGGAGTCAAAAAATAAATAAAATGGAAAACCGGAAAACCTGGAAAAATTAAAACGGGATTTGGGAAAAAATAAAACGGCCCTAACAGTGCGTGAGAGACGCACTAAACACGTGTCTACCATGTGTTACGAGTTTCCATGCGTGGTTTCGGTAACTTTCAGCAATGGAGATATGAGCTGTGTGTCATCTGAACGTTTTAGATCCAGTCAATGTTGAGCTGCTCCTGTCAGTTTTGTGTTGTACACGCAAATCAAATGCTCAGCTCTCCACCCAACGCAGCTGTCGGTTAATGAAGATTTGACAGATGAACTTGCGGCTTGATTGGACTCTTGTCTATCAAAGTGTAAGCTGCTGTTTGAACAGGACATTTCGACACTCACACCTGTAAATAAATGCGGTTGTCAATCCCAAAACTGACAGTGTGACCGTATGGCCGATGGCTATAGTTGTCCAATAACCGACTAATTGATTTGTTTTTTTTGTTGTTTTTTTAGCAGTGATGCCTTGAAAGTGATAAATTAAGTGGCGGAATCTCTTTTGGAGCATTTTAGCAGGATGATGGCATGTTTTTGTGAGCTGTTAAATTCTCTCAAATCATTATCTTTAATCTCTGATATTTGCTTTAAAAGACTCAAACAGTGCAAACTATAACCTGCAATATTTGTTATCTAACTCTTGAATGTGGAGTGTAAATCATTCTGCTCTTTTTTGAGCCATTTGTGCAATAAAAGGCTGTAGTTATGTAGGCTATTTATTTGTTGAATATCTGTCAGCACAGAAACATCCTCGCAACAACCCACAACAGAATCATGGTGGTGTTTTGCATGTTTTCTTCAGAAAGATTAAAAAATCCAGTTTGCCCTCTTGCTCTTCAAAGAGTTGTGATATAAATACATCCTATGCCGAGAACGTGACTACAGTTACACAAGATATCAAACAGACAACCTACTTAGATCCCTTCTGATATTTTGTGCATGCTGACCTTTCCCTGGCAGTTTTTGGCTGATCTACTGTGTACAGGCCAGCCTGGGAAAGGTTACACACTCATGGTTATGCCTGACAGCCACAATGGTTGTTCCCTCGCACTCCGAGAGTGAACTTCAGGCAGCTTTTTCTTCCAAAGGGCAAGAAGTCCTGGTCTAGAAGCCCTCTCCTTTCTGGAATAGACCATTCATGTGAACAGCTGCATGCGGTCCAGGCATGCGCAACAACTGGCTGTGTGCACAGATGACATGGCAATGCCACAGAGTAGGCTTCAGATCAAGAAAAAAGGCCACAGATTCAGCCCGGGAGGTTGTATAAGCAGCTATTTTAAGGTGTGGCAAACTGAAGTGAAAGTAAAAGATTGTAAACAAGTTGTAAAACTGAACAATCCAGATCTGATCTGATGTTCCTCAGTGGACCAATTAGTCAATAATGGCCTTTAATCTCCTAGACAACACAAACATTAGGACCGTTTGACTGACCGTAATTTATTTTCGATTTCGATTTTGGCTTCAAATGATTATGAAAACACAATAATCAAGATAAAATGATTAATGTGCCACATTCTGTTCCTTTTCTTTAAAGCAGTATGCTTTTAGCCATCCTTAATGTCCAAATCACTCAAATCATGTAACGTGACTGCCGTAAAATGTGGTCTATGATGTTAAAAAGAGTTATTAAACTCACGCTTTTCCCCAGGTGGCTAAATATGCAGACAAGCAAAGTTGGGCTTCAGATATGTGCCTAAATGGTCAAAAGCTAACAAAGTATTAGGGTTGGGACAATAAATAGATGCATCATGAATCGAAAAATGATTCTGGATCGATTCTGAGATTTTCCGAATGCATCGCAATTCCGTCTCTCGATTCTGAGCTTAGTTTTTAACAGCAGAGGGCACTGCATTCAGAAAATCTCTACGAATCGAGATGAATTGATTTTAGACTTGTGCCGATATTCGGTAATGCGATAAATTGCGATAATGAATATGCACGATATTTTAATCGTCGGCACTTCAGAATACCGTAAATAATAATTTATTACCAATTATTAATTTTTTTATACGGCAATTAAGAATACTTTACCCATCAATCGTATAAAATGCACAACACCGCTGTATTCTGCGTCAAAAGGACACGCGCTCAGATGTAACAATCCCAACGTGCACGAGAAGCACATGGCGGAACCAGTGAAGGAGACGAGCTGAATGAAAGTGCGCGTTCACTCTCTGACAGCAGAGGGCGCTGATGGAACAGCAGTGTGCAGCGGTTACCACGGAAACCGTGCAAACAATGTAACTGCGCTGGTGAAGTTTTTAAAATGCTTCAAACAGCCATTCATTTTTTTGTAATCTCAGTGTTGTTCATCACAGCACCAAATACTGAATACTTAAAAAAGACTTAAAAGGATATTTATTTTCAAACCTAAACATTTTTATATTTGAATCTGGACTACAACATGCCCTAATGATTAGAAATGTTCTGATTATTTGTTATTGTTCAGTAAAACTTTGAAAACATACAGCTTCATTAGTTAACATGTAAATTCATTATCACTAAACTGACAATAAAAATACTTATAAAGTATTAATTATTATTAATTAATGTTAATTTCTTAGTTACTATTTAATAACATTACTAAAATCAAAATAACTTATTTAATAGACCTGAGATAAACCTAACAATGATCAGTTGTGTTTCTAACATTAACAAAAAAATAACACTTTCTGTAACTAATGTAGCTATTGCTCAATCTTAGTTAATGCATTAAATAAAGTGTTATCCGTTGTTCTTTTGCATTTTAATCTGTTTGAAAATTTCAGTCAGAGTTGTTTTTGTTTTATTACAAAAAGAGTTCTTCAACTATGACAAAAATGTTTTTTCAACTTATTTTAATATCGTGATAATACCGTATACCGTGATAAAGCTTCATCAATTAATCGCAACATGAAGAATACCGTCACATGCCTAATTGATTTATTGTTGCATCCCTAGCAACAGCTATGTCTCAAGTGAACATAAACAGTTAGGAAAGAAATTGGATGAGTATCAGTATATTGGATCCGTGCATTCGATCTTAAAGTGACAGCAGCCTAATATATCTGCTGCCGTTTGTGTCATTATTGTTAATCTAACAACAAAAGACAAAGATAGCATTACAAACTTTGATGTGAACATACCGATTACATCACTTGCCCACCGCGGCACCGCCCTCCACCGTCATTTTGATTTTTTTATAGCAATAAAAATCATTTAGTTCAGTTAGAGAACAGATACTACAATTAAAAACTGAACGCGTCTGCGGACGAGAGTAGCGGCACAGTATCAGCAGCAGGAGTCAACATGGTTGTATGCCATGCTTATTCGTTTTGTTAATAAAAGTTCTTAGTATAATATAAGCGAGTTTGTCATTGCACGGTTTTGTTGTCGTGTTTTTCATTAAGAATAATAATGAACCCACCATTCAAGCAAATGCTGCTAATTGGAACGAGATAGTAAAATGCATTTATAAGCAATTTAAAAGAGATGGAAAAGAGGGAATAACTCCAACATGTCCCCGCAGAGAAGGTGATAAATACTGGTGCCGTCACACGTTGATTAACCAGTAGGAAAATTATATATATATATATATATATATATATATATATATGATCACTGAACAATCCTGTGTGCTCTAGTACTCTGTACTATATGTCATGTATACAACCATGAAATATTAACCACACCCCTTTTTCATTCCTGGTGTCATTTTTTCTTCCTTCTCACCACCTCTTGTTCTAAATGTCACTTGCTTCTACAGTTTCACCCTGTTTCTATCAGAGCCAAAACTGTGAATGGAGTGTAAACGTTTAACTTCAAGAGTAGCATCACAAGCTTAAAAGCAGAGCTCGTGGTCTGATTTAGTGCTGAAAGAGAACTGTACGGAAATCTAGTCATTATCAAGAAGACACAGCAGTGTTGACTGAATAAATAAGAAACAGACAGCTATTTTGCACACGTGATCTCTGACCCTCCAATGACCTCTGCAGGATCCTTAAGTAATGAAGCGTCCTTTAAAAGTCTAAATGAATGTGTCGTCAGCCTCAACGCAAAACACGAGAATCCTATTACATCCGCGGTGGGAGGATAAAAGGCAAACGCATCCACTCCCGTCTTCTAGCAGCACTAAGGAAAGAAAACACTGATTAAACATAGATGAGACCATATCCACAACATAACAGACGCAACAGCAGTCAATGACGCTTCCCTCAAGGACAGAGAGAGATGGGACAAGGTGAAAAGTCAAAGACGCGAGGATGGTCACTCAGTCTAGAAAGTAAAACTTGCTTTCAACTAACATCAATAAAGATTCAAAGGTTATACTTCCTTCTTATCATTACTATAAACCAGATGATAAACACTGGTTGCCTCACATGATGATACAGCATCTTGAAACACTTGAAGTGTATTAACATAACATAAAATACTGTGCAACTGGTGAATGTGCACGATTATTATGCTTTTAAATTTTCAATTTAGTTTTTGTTTTACTAAACGACTCCTAGATCAGTCTTTTTTTCAGTATATTACGTTTGTGGGCTGCCAACATTAATGCATAAACTCATATTATTCAAATATGTTTTACAACATTACATGATGTCTAGTGACATTTTCATGAGACGGAACCTTTACAGTACTGTGCATTTGTAACCACTCCTGCTTTAAGCGGGACTCGAACCCGGGGCCGCTGGCATGGGTGTCGGGCCCTCTAACAAGGAGGCTAAAGACCGCAATCTCTAGCATCAGTCGCTAGAGCGCCTCTTAAGATCAGGGGAGTGAGATTTACGGGCCTACGCCTGTTATATTAAAAACTGAAATGAATTTACAGTCACTTTTATATATCATACATTTATAGAAAAGAAGTTTTAAGTCATAAAAACCTATTTTAGTTTCAGTTTTAGTTTATGATATACACACACTTCTACAGTATATATAAGTGCTGAAGTATGCACCACACTAATAGTACATACTTTATGTCATATTCTTTACATTAGAAATCAGCATTCATGTACAGCACAGTAGTATAAACATAACATACACAATATTTGATTTCCTATAACACATTTAATTGACAATAAATAAGTTGAATACTGAAACTTTTACAAATATAAGAGGCTAATCTAACATTTTGTAGAATTCAGTAAATGTCACACATATCAAATCACACTATATTACTAATAGGTTAATACAGGTTTTGTAGAAGGTTAGATGCACATCTAATCATTCAAATTCTTATAATAAACCGCGAAACATAATGAACTTAATGAACTTTATGTAGCTTCGTCCGATGCATCCATTTCCTGAGAAAGCAAATGCTTTCAGTTTTGCTTTTGAAAAAAGAAATCTCCCCTCAGGAACTACGCCTTTCGCCCTTAAGGTGTATTTTACACTCTTATCTGCTTATATCACGCTATTACTGACATAAACACATATATATTCTCCTTGGAGAAATAAAGATGCGGATGTACCTGTCGTCTCTCCTCACACACATTCGGCCTACCGACCTGACTGACACTGACTCAACCGTTAACGGCCTGAAGGATGAAACCACCTTCATTTCCCTCATTTTCCTCTCAGTCACGGGTTCACCGGTGTGTAATACACCGGGCCAGATTCGGTTTGGGAGCTCTGCTCACCTTGTAGGAGTCAGTGGCTAACAAGATGTTGAAGTCCTCGGCGCCTGTGTGCTGCTCCATCTTCCCCTTGACGTGACTGGAGTCGCGCGCTGCTGCCTGTCAGTTCTGTTGTTCCCTCTCCGCCGCGCGGACTCTCAACCAACCCCCGTCGTTGAGGAGGGTGGATGACGGAATCAGAATGGGCGGGGCAGAATAGGGTGGACTGGCCAATCAGTGGATGAGAAGAACGAGACGTCATTGCAGGGGGCGAGGCGTCGTACTTACGGGAAAGTGAATGGATGAAACAGAAAAACGATTTATTAAATTATATTGATCATTTCTTTTAATTAGAAAGCCGTTAACTTTATATTTTGCTTTAATTTTTACTATGATTGTCCTAAAATATTATTTTATATTATATAATTATTAATGAACCCTTTATTTCATTGTTAAAGTTTAAATTTTAATAAAATGATTTATGTATATTATGGAAGTGCTAATCATCATGATTGTATTTGCACAGAATTTTATTGGTGTAAGAATTTATTTTCAATAGACCAAGTGGAAGATTAAAAAAAATACAGACATTTATTTCATTCTTTTAATTTAATTTAATTTTAATTTCTGTTTGAGACACGTCTGTGGGATTATCTATCTAACAAGATATCTATGAAGCTATAAAGATTCGTTATAAACCTTATTATGAACTTTCATGTTATTTTTAGCCAATTTTATTTAGTCAATAAAATGATTTATCAAGGTTTATGTGTTGGCATGGTCTGTCCAATCTCTGGACGAGCTGACAATGACGTCAAGACAGAGCCCACCACCTCAAACTCAGCCAATCACATGGCTGTTAAAGCCGCTGTCTGATTGGCTGAGAGAAAGACTCTGTTCATGACGTCTTTTGACTGCAGTTTTATATAAAGGACAGAGGGGGAACCAGAGGAGTCATTATATAGTGATATTATATTTCTAATATAATTTAAATACCCATTTGCCTCAGAGGGAAATTAGTAAAATCTACATTTTGTTGATTCTTTTTTTAAACAAACATAAAGTAATAATAAATTTAGTAGATAATGTCCTGTTGAGTAACAGTAAGGAAATGCATATGACATGAAGTGTTATGTAATGATTTTGAAATCTTACAATGTCATGCTTATATGGCAAAATAGTTGCTGAGGCAACCAACCAACTTGATATACTTATATATATATATATATATATACAGTACAGTCCAAAAGTTTGGAACCACTAAGATTTTTAATGTTTTTAAAAGAAGTTTCGTCTGCTCACCAAGGCTACATTTATTTAATTAAAAATACAGTAAAAAAAAAAAACAGTAATATTGTGAAATATTATTACAATTTAAAATAACTGTGTACTATTTAAATATATTTGACAGAGTAATTTATTCCTGTGATCAAAGCTGAATTTACTCCAGTCTTCAGTGTCACATGATCCTTCAGAAATCATTCTAATATGCTGATTTGCTGCTCAAGAAACATTTTTTCAATGTTGAAAACAGTTGTGTACTTTTTTTTTCTCAGGATTCCTTGATGAATAGAAAGTTCAAAAGAACAGCATTTATCTGAAATACAAAGCTTCTGTAGCATTATACACTACCGTTCAAAAGTTTGGGGTCAGTAAGAATTTTTATTTTTATTTTTTTTGAAAAGAAATTAAAGAAATGAATACTTTTATTCAGCAAGGATGCATTAAATCAATCAAAAGTGGCAGTAAAGACATTTATAATGTTACAAAAGATTAGATTTCAGATAAACACTGTTCTTTTGAACTTTCTATTCATCAAATAATCCTGAAAATAAATATTGTACACAAATATTTTGTACAATTGTACACATTAAATGTTTCTTGAGAAGCAGATCAGCATATTAGAATGATTTCTGAAGGATCATGTGACACTGAAGACTGGAGTAATGATGATGAAAATTCAGCTTTGATCGCAGAAATAAATTACTTCGTGAAATATATTCAAATAGAAAACAGTTATTTTAAATTGTAATAATATTTCACAATATTACTGTTTTTACTGTATTTTTAATTAAATAAATGTAGCCTTGGTGAGCAGACAAAACTTCTTTTAAAAACATTAAAAATCTTAGTGGTTCCAAACTTTTGGACTGTACTGTATATATATATTATATTATATTATATTATATACACACACACACATAACAATTGATTTAATTGTTTTGAGCATGCATACAAAACATATATAACATATTTATGCTAAATATATGTGTGTATATTTAGCACACACACACACATACATACATGCATGATAAAATAAAATGCTGTATTGAGGGAGGATAGTTACATATGTGTAGATGAGATGTTAAAACACTTACAGTGTCAAATAAATTAAAATTATAAATGTGTTCCTGTCATCTAAAACACCACTAGAGGACACCATTGCACAAGTAATATGGTCAAATGCTGCCATACAGGGTTAATGAAATGTCTAATATGGACAGAAACCTTTACTAGATCTTTAGATTTGCTTGCACCATTTTTTTTTTGTTGAGTTGTTGACATGTAAACAACAAAAATAAATAGTCTAATAAGCAGTGCTTCGATACTTCAGAGATTGAACTCGATTTAAAATGCATTAAAACAACTTTTACATTTTAAATCCTCATCGTTATAAAATCTAAATCCCCTTTTGTCTATGCAAAACATATTTGCATGTTATAAAAAACCCTAGATGTTATTCTAGAGGACAGAATGACCTGAAGTGTCAGTCAGGCCAATGAGAGCAGCAGCTGAAGCCGTGTGATCAGATGGAGAGAGGAGGGGAAACGCGCTTCTGTGACTGATCGAGTTTATTTTGCAGTAATAACTGCTGCAATAAGAGCGGTTGAACTTGTATGTGGTCTGTACTGAGTTTTACTGCATCCATGTATAAGTATTTACTCGACCGCTTTCAGGGTCATCGGCTCTGCGTTTGCTGAACGGTGAGTTTTAATATTTTTCCGCTTTTTTAAGGCAACCTTCCGGCAAAACCGTTACTTCTGAGCTGTCAGTGTTATGATTAGTTTGTCTTAATATTAAGTGTAACAATGATGTTGCACCGTAGACAAAATACTTGTGTTTTTACTCTAAATATTATACTTTTCAGAGTGTTATTAAAGAAACTTCCGCGTTTGAGGTGTGTGTTTCTACAGCATGGAAATTTTCAAAGTTTCCTCTTGCAAATTAGTCAATGTAGGAAACAAATGGTTGATTGCAATGAGTGACATTCGGTTTGCGTTATTCGTGAACTTTTCTGCTTTGTCAACTTTTGTTGTTTGGTTGTTTTTGAAGGGCTTAGCACATTTGTGCTTCCTGCTTTGGTGACTTCCTTTGCATACAGTGAACGATAACTCATATCAGATGGTAGATACTGTAACCCAGTAACAAGAATATGTCTAAAGAAAACAAGGATGTAAATAAAATGAAAACCTGTACTAAAGATTAAAAGCAACATTTGAAGCATGTATTTCACCTGCTATACAGCTGTTTTAAATGCTGTTAAAGGGATAGTTCACCCAAAAATTAAAATTCTGTCATCATTTAACTTACTCACTCTAATGTTGTTTCAAACCTGAATTAATTTATTTCTTCTGTTGAACACAAAAGAAGATATTTTAAAGAATGTTGTTAACCAGACAGTTGATGATAGCCATTGACTTCCATAGTAGGAAAAAAAAAATACTATGGAAGTGGTTACCAACATTCTTTCTTTAAAATATCTTCTTTTGTGTTCAACAAAACTCATACAGGTTTAGAACAGCTTGAGGGCAAGTAAATAATGACAACATTTTCACTTTGGGTGAACTATCCCTTTAAAGGATTAGTTCACTTTCAAATAAAAATCTCCTGATAATTTACTCACCCCCATGTCATCCAAGAAGTTCATGTCTTTCTTTCTTTAGTCGAAAATAAATTAATTTGATGAAAACATTATTCTCCTTAAAGTGGACTTCAATGGGCACCAAACGGTTGAAGGTCAAAATTACAGTTTCAGTGCAGCTTTAAAGGCTTTAAATGATACCAGACGAGGAATAAGGGTCTTATCGAGTGGACATTTTCTTAAAAAATTTAAATGTATATGCGTTATATAAACAAATGTTCACCTTCCAAGTGCTTCCACCAAAACCGCATTTTCGTATTCTTCAAAAAGCTTACGCTGTATGTCCTACGCCTTCCCTATTCTACTTACGGAACAAACGCAGCGCCGGTTCTGTTTTTTTTTTTTTTTTCGTAAGTAGAATAGGGAAGGCTTAGGACATACAGCATGAGATTTTTGAAGAATACGGAAAGCGGAAGCACTTACAAAGGCGATCATTTGTGTTTATAAAGTGTATTTTTTTTCAAAAATGAACGATCGTTTCGCTAGATAAGACTCTTATTCCTCGTCTGGTATCGTTTAAAAGCTGCACTGAAACTGTAATTTTGTCCTTCAACAGTTTGGAGGCCATTGAAGTCCACTATAAGGAGAATAATCCTGGAATGTTTTCATCAAAAACCTTAATTTCTTTTCGACTGAAGAAAGAAACACATGAACATCTTGGATGACATGGGGGTGAGTAAATTATCAGGAAAATTTTATTTGAAAGTGAACTAATCCTTTAATGGAGTCCCATGAGTTTTTGAAGCTCCAATAAGTGCATCCATCCATCATAACAGTAATCCACATGAGTCCAATGCCTTCTGAAGTGAAGCGATGGGATTTTGTAAGAAAAATATCCATATTTATAACGTCTATTCTGACCTAAGCTTACGCTACGCATATGTCATATGTTGGGTCAGAGTTCACCCTTCCACCGAACTCGACTCCTGTGAACGCGCATACGGACGTTGCCGGAAGCCAGTAATTATAGTTTTAAATATGGATATTTTTCACTTTGCTTCAGAAGGCATTTATTAATCATATGTATTACTTTTATGATGGATAGATGCGCTTTTTGGAGCTTCAAAAACTTGGGAACTATTCAATGCCATTACAAAGCTGGGAAGAGCCAGGATATTATTTAACATAACTCTGATTGTGTTTGGCTGAAAGAAGAAAGTCATATACACCTTGGATGGCTTGAGTAAATTATGAGATCATTTAAGTTTTGGCTGAACAATTCCTTTAAGCAGCCCTAGTCCTGTTTGTAAGAATATTGCTCTTTCTTTTACTAATTTAGCATTGGTTATGGAACAGCTAGCCAGTGATGATGAACCGCCAGTAGTTCGTAGAGAGGAAAACAAGAGGAGAAGAAGGAAGATGAAAGCTTTTACGTCTAACTCTGCTGTATCGATGGATCATATACCTGTTGAGTTTATACTTCCTACCACCAACAAAAACACCAAGACCCAAGACACGCTACAACTGGAAGTGACTGGAAATTGGACGGTAGAGCAGGTGAAGGTCCAGCTTTGGCACAGAGCAGTGACCACTAAGGTATGCCCTGAGTTTTACCAAAAATACTCTCCGGACCACTGCATCCTGCTCTACCAGAAGAAGGGCAACTGGTATGAGATCTACGACAAGCAGCAGGTATTCCAAACCCTTGACTGTATCAGATATTGGAAAGCATTGAGAAAAGAGGTTGGGAAGATTCATCTGGTTGTAAGACCACAACCTACTGAGCATTCGCTTCAGTACCAACGGTTTCTGAACCACCTAATCGGATACGATGTTACAGATGTAAGCAACGTCCATGACGATGAACTGGAGTTCACACGAAGAAAGCTACTGACCCCTCGCAAAATCGAACTGTCTGATCGAGATCCCAAACTTTACTCGATGGATCCCTGGATGACTTCGAAGCCTCTCCCTGAGTACTTGCTCAGCAAAATAAGTAACAATCACATTCTGGTGGTGATACACAAGGACACAACAAGCCAGACCATTAAGGTGTCTATAGATGACACACCTGTTGGAGTTCTTCAAAGCTTCTTCACCAAGATCACTAACAAGAGAGCACTTTTAGGCATATCAGAAGACGTCAGTGTATCCGATTTTGTCTTGAGGGTTTGTGGACGAGAGGAATACCTATATGGCAACTGTGCCATCAAAGATTTCCACTGGATCAGACAGTGTCTTAAAAATGGTGAAGAGATCCATCTGGTTTTAGAGCATCCCCCAAACCCAGAGCAAGATGTGGTCCAAAAAGATGACTGGTCTCAGGTTGATGACTGCACCGGTGTCGCTGGTACTCATGAACAACTGACCATCACTGAGAAAGACCACGAGAAGGTGTTCACCATCTCCCTATGGGACTGCAATCGTAAATTCAGGGTGAAGATCTTGGGGATTGACATACCAGTGCTGCCGCGTAATTCCGAGTTGATTGTGTTTGTCGAGGCCAGTATTTTCCACGGACAACAGCTGCTGGCCCAAGAAAGGACAAACTCCAAACCCTTCACAGAGGAGGTGCTTTGGAACACCTGGTTGGAGTTCAACATAAAGATCAAGGACTTACCGAAAGGTGCCCGACTTAGCCTGCAGGTGTCGTGTGGAAAAGCGCAGACTCAAACATCCAAGGAAAACGAGTGCAAAAACAAGAGCCGCTTGCTCTACTATGTCAACCTGTTACTGGTGGACCACCGCTCCCTGCTCAGACAGGGGGAGTTCATCTTGCACATGTGGAAGATGCCCGAGAAGAATGAAGACAACAGCAGCGTTAATGCAGACAAACTTACATCCGCAACCAACCCGGACAAGAACAGCTCCATGGCTGTTGCTATTCTCCTGGACAAGTACTGCTACCCTGTGGCTCTTCCCAAGAGCAAGGATTCTCCGGACTCGGAAATGGAAGGCGAGAGAGGGCAGAGAGAGATGCCCAATCATCTACGCAAACAGTTCGAGCAGATTATTGCTACTGACCCCTTGCATCCACTCACCTCCGAAGATAAAGAATTGCTCTGGCACTTCCGGCAGGAGTGCATGAGGGATCCCAAAGCATATCCGAAGTTTCTTTCCTCCGTAAAGTGGGGCAAACAAGAGGCTGTGGCGATTACACACTGTCTTCTGGAGAGGAGCACCGTATGGGACCGAAGCATCCTTGATGTGGGTTTGGCTTTACAGTTACTGGATTGCCACTTCTCTGATGAAAATGTGCGCAGTATAGCCGTCCGGAAGTTGGAGACTCTGGGAGATGATGATGTCCTGCGGTACCTCCTGCAGCTTGTGCAGGTGAGCCTCGGGTGATGACTTGCAACATGTTATGGTTGGTTTTGCATAACTGCTCAGATATGATAACTCAACATGAACAAAGAAACTTGAGCTGGCTATTAAAATCAGTAAGGACATATTTACATAAAATGAACTACATGATGTTAACAGTATGTTTCATCTTTGTTGTTTATTATTTGTTTCATAGGCTGTAAAATTTGAACCGTACCATGACAGCGCGCTTGCCAGGTTCCTTCTCAAACGTGCACTTAGAGTAAGTCTGAACCTCATCCTTCTGCATTTTTCAAAATGTTTTTTTTTAGTTTAATTTGCCAACCCTTTTCACTCCTTCGCAGAGCAAACGGATCGGCCATTTCTTGTTCTGGTTCCTGCGTAGTGAGATCGCTCAATCCATGCACTATCAGCAGAGGTATGCCGTAATACTGGAAGCTTACCTCCGTGGCTGTGGTGAAGCAATGCTGCAGGACTTCAAGAAGCAGGTGGAGATCACAGAGGCCTTGCAAAAAGTCACTCGCGAGATTAAGCAAATGTCTGCTGAAAAGTATGACGTTTCACCACAAGGTGATGACTACAGCCAGTATTTGTCCCTAGTGTTTTGCAATAGGCCAACTCTGTACATTGATATCTAATGTGGTGGGAACACTGTAGTTGTTATTCAGCTGCGCCAGAAACTGGAAGGTCTGCAGATGTCAGGGTTGCCGGACAGCTTTAAAGTGCCTTACGACCCGGGCCTACGGGCAGGGGCACTTGTGGTACGTAAAACTTTACAGTACTCTTCCATTTTAGTTGCTACTGAGCTAAAGTGCTTCTAGTTTTAAAGGAATATCTCAGGTTCAATACACGTTCAGCTCAATCGACAGAATTTGATCTATTGAGACCTATTTTTGGAGGATGTTTCTGATGTTATTAAAAAACAACATTAGTTCTCTGTTAAAACTTGAGCTGTAAAGCTGTTTTTTTTTACTCTAATATCATGTTAACAGGCATATTCCCTTGTGGGTATACCTTTGAAACAGTGAATATTTTAACATTTACTTTAATTGGCCCCATTGACTTCCATTGTAAGTGTTTATGATGGATGTAAGTATGGATGATTGTAAATTAATTTTTGTGGCGCAAGTGTTGTTTTGGTGCAAATGTTGTCAATTGAGCTTGACTTGTATTGAACATGGAACATTCCATTAATGTCCTGTAAAAGCTGTAATAATGTAGTAAGACCCAGTTTTTAAATGTATAATCTTAGATAATGCACCCATTAAACAATGCACCATATTCATTGTAGATTGAACAATGCAAAGTGATGGCATCCAAGAAGAAACCCTTGTGGCTGCAGTTCAAACGAGCCGACCCCACCACCTTGTCAAGTGACACAATTGGGATCATCTTTAAAGACGGGGATGACCTTCGCCAGGACATGCTGATATTACAGGTACACATGATCATTTAAATGCATGCTAGCAGTCATCACCCACATTACCAATGCTGCCATTTTTTCTTTCTTTCTTTCAGATTTTACTAATAATGGAGTCTATCTGGGAGCTGGAATCCTTGGATCTTTCATTGTTACCATACGGCTGCATTTCCACTGGAAATAAAATTGGTAATGGTGGTTTAAAATTTTTGCGAACACACTGCTTTGAGTCAAAAATCATAACATTCTTGAACAATGTAAGGACTGTTCCTCTTCTAGGAATGATTGAAATAGTGAAGGATGCCACTACTATTGCTAACATTCAACAAAGTACCGTTGGGAACACTGGAGCTTTTAAAGATGAAATCCTCAGCCAATGGCTTCGTGAAAAGTGTGTCAGTGAGGACAAGGTATGTTATTTCCATTCAAACTGTTGTATTTGTTAAAGAGGAAGGAAGCGCCTCACTTCCTGGAGTCTTGGTTTGAAGGCGTTTGCCTTTGTGGAGACTAGACATAGCACCTACACACATCCAGTGTGCTATTTTTAAACAGGCTCTCTTGACTCATATATGAACACCTGCGGGTTTGGTCAAGTTCAGGTTCTGATAAGGAGGTTAGGTCATACGTCAGACCTTTGCCTCGCTTGTTTGCATGTTTGTGCTTGCGTGATGCAAATGTGAAATAGGTCAGGCATTGGTGATATGTCATGTTTGTGCTTTTTTTTTTTTTTCCCATCCCCACACCACCTCTTCAGCACCAGCAGGCTGTAGAACGCTTTGTGTTCTCCTGTGGAGGGTATTGTGTGGCTACTTATGTCCTGGGCATTGGTGATCGTCACAATGATAACATAATGATCACAGAGTCAGGTAATTATTGTCATTACAGTAACCTCTCTACTAAAATACAGCTGTTTAAAAGAATATTCCAGGTTCAGTACAAGTTAAGCTCAATCGACAGCATTTGTGGCATAATGTTGATTACAACTAAAAATTATGTCTACTCGCCCCTTTACAGCTCAAATTATACACAGGTTGTAAAATGCAAAAGCTTTTATAAAATTGTAAGCTCCACATTTTAAAACCTCCAAAAATTGGCCCAATTCGCGTGCATTCTAAGTGCTTCACAGTAACCATGCTTTTTAAAAGAAAACAAGTCTAAAATATAGCTGCAAGCAGCTATTAAAGGGATAGTTCACCCAAAAATGAAAATTTGATGTTTATCTGCTTACCCCCAGTGCATCCAAGATGTAGAGGACTTTTTTTCTTCAGTCGAACACAAATTATGATTTTTAACTGCAACCGCTGCCGTCTGTCAGTCAAATAATAGCAGTAGATGGGAACTTCAACTATAACAGTAAATAAAACTTGCTTAGACAAATCCAAATTAAACCCTGCGGCTCGTGACGGCACATTGATGTCCTAAGACACTAAACGATCGGTTTGTGTGAGAAACCGAACATTATTTATATCATTTTTTACCTCTAATACACCATATGTCCAACTGCGTTCAGCTTCCTGTTAGTGAGGTCTGATCGCGCTCTGACAACGGAAGTGATGTCTCGCGCTCATTGAAGTATATGGGCGAGACATCACTTCCGTCATCACAACGCGTTTTTTTGACCTCACTAACAGGAAGCTGAACGAAGTTGGACATAGTGGTGTATTAGAGGTAAAAATTATATAAATAATGTTCGGTTTCTCGCACAAACCGATCGTTTCGTGTCTTAGGACATCAATGTGCCGTCACGAGCCGCAGGTTTTAATTTGGATTTGTCTAAGCAAGTTTTTTTTACTGTTATAGTTGAAGTTCCCATCTACTGCTATTATTTGACTGACAGACGGCAGCGGTTGAAGTTAAAAATCATAATTTGCGTTCGACTGAAGAAAAAAAGTCACCTACATCTTGGATGCACTGGGTGTAAGCAGATAAACATCAAATTTTCATTTTTGGGTGAACTATCCCTTTAAGGGGCCAAGCAGACACAAAGAAGGCACAATAAGTCATGCCAGCAGGGTTGGGAGAATCAGACCATCTGCAACAATGAGCATTTAAAGACATATTAAGATTTTTTTAGGCAAAATGGCTGAAAAATCATAAATACAATCACTAGTAATATGAATTAATGGTTTATCACTTTCAACCAATAGGTTGTGCTGTGATCAGAGTAAGATGACAATGACATGTGCAAAGTTTGGTGTCAATATGTCAAAGCATTGCAGAGATACAGCTTCAGAGTTGTTTTGGCATCATGCCATTAAATTTGTTGATGTAGTATACAAAAATGGTTTCGTGTATCGACACAAAATCTCCAACTTTTTGCCGTCATGGTCTGAAGATGATCCGACTCGAATTTTGTGAAAATCGGTCAAATGATTTCGGAGGAGTTTGAAAAAGTGGGTTTTAAAAGAAAAACAAAATGGCGGACAGGAAGATCGACCGACTATGGCAAAGTTGCCATTTTCATGATGCAATCGGATTGCCTTAAGCCAAGGAATCAAAGGAAAAAATAATTTTGTTTCTAGCCCTTACGGTTCAAAAGTTAACATAATTGAAAGTGCAAATTTGGACAGTTGGTGGCACTAGAGAGATTGAGTTAGAGACTCCAAAATTGGCGTGGTTAATGTTCAGACTGTCCTCTATCAGTGTGCCAAATTTCATAACTTTCCCGCAAGCGGTTCTATGGGTTGCCATAATCTTCCAGAGTGGAAGAATAATATGAAGAACACTAACGATTACAAAAGGTGCCTACGCACCTAAATACCAATTATATTTTTTGTGCTAATTAAAATAATGCTGCAAACACTTGTGTTTGAGTTTAACTTGTATTGAAGCCTGAATATTCCTTTAGTCAATAATCACTTCAGGGAACAATAACAAAATGCATGTTTTTTCCACTAGGTAACCTCTTTCACATTGACTTCGGACACATACTTGGAAACTACAAGAGTTTCTTGGGGATAAGCAAGGAGCGAGTTCCCTTTGTGCTTACTCCCGATTTCCTCTACTTGATGGGCACAACAGGAAAAAAGAGCAGCCCTCATTTCCTCCAATTTCAGGTAGACACATACACTCTTAATATTTCACCTTTAAAGACAATTGGTTACACTTTATTCAGATGATCCACTTTAGACTAAGTAACTTTGCACTACATGTCAACATGCAAACATAATCTTCCTCATAAATGCAGGACGTTTGCCTGAGGGCCTACCTGGCTCTGAGACACCACACCAACCTGCTGATCATCCTGTTCTCCATGATGCTGATGACCGGCATGCCTCAGCTGACCAGCAAGGAGGACATCGAGTACATACGGGAAGCGCTGACGGTCGGACGCTCGGAGGACGAGGCCAAACAACACTTCTTGGACCAAATCGAGATCTGTCGAGACAAGGGTTGGACGGTGCAGTTCAACTGGTTCCTACATTTGGTGCTAGGCATTAAACAAGGTGTGGAGAAGCGTTCAGCTTGAAGACATACAGTACTGCTACTTCACGAAGTAAATCTGTGTCTTCATTTAAAAAAAAAAAGACTTTTTCAAGTGTTCAATTACTGTATTTTTTTATTTTTCTTTTTATAAACCTAAATTATATTCTTATTTAATGCATGCACATCGTGCATTGCTTTGTTTTTAATGGTTCTTGCAGTCTTGATTTTATCTTGCAATTTTTTTTTTGTTTTGTTTTAGAGATTTGGTCATTTTGGATGCCAATAATAAGGCTTTAAATCAGAGAAGCGCTGGCATTCTGTTAGTCTTGCATATGTTATCTGCATACATTTCAAGATGGCTTTTTTTTACCACTGGTCAATATGAAAATGGTATATTGACATCATACAAAAGTTTATTTATTTTTGTTATTTTTTAAATCAACATCATGGTTGAAATGCCCTAATCACATTATTTGTCTCCCTCGATTAATTTATTCTGGCTGAGTACTTGTCTGGTCATGTGATGTCAAATATTAAAAAGGCAGTGTAAACTATATTGATGATAATCATTGTTATTAACTGTAATCTTTAGTTTAAAATCTAACCCACTATGTATGGACTACCAACATGTCAACATTAATTTTTTTAAACATATATTTAACTTTATAATAAAATGCTTTGTAAATAAACAATGTCATTATAATTCTACATCTTAATTGATGCTTCTTTATGCAGTGGAGCACAAAAGAAGATATTTTGACAAAATATCTCCTTTTTCCCCCTCCATATGATTAAAGTCAATGGGATTCAAAAATTTCGATCCCATGGACTTTTAATATCTAAAACAGGTAAAATGTTTTTCAAAAACTATTCTTTTGTGTTTCAAAGAACAAAGGAAGTAATAGAAGTTGGGAATCACACAAGAGTGAGTAAATAATCATCAACTATTACTTTGTCGCGTTGCCAATTACTTCTATATCACTGACCATGGACAACTGTTGACAGAGGCGAGGTTATTCTTTGTTCCTTGTTGTAATTCCAGTTTTTCTCCATTCATTCCTAAGAGGAAGAATTTACTTTCTACTTGTATTTTCCTACCAGAGAGAGCTGGAAGTTTCTATCTGCCCAAGAGGACTATTTGAAAATATCAAGTGTTTAGAATTAAATTCTTACATTAATGTATAAACCTCTACATCCTCCTCATGTTGTCAACCTTGAAGTGAACAGCTTTCCTGTTTGTCTGTTGATAAGGATCACGTGATGGTCCCAGTATGGAAATCATGAAGAGGAACATCTCCAACGACGAACAGACCTTATTCAGAGACTTGTTTAATGGCATCCGCTGTAAAAAGTTGTTCAGCTCAGTTTTTTTGTCTATTGAAATTTCTTGGAAACATATTTTTTGGAGAAAAATCCAAAAACACATTACATAAATAGTACATTTACAACCCACGGAAGAGATGTATGTCTAGCCCAATGTTGCCAAGTCTGTGGTTTTCCCGCGGAATTGGGCTACTTTTACACTGTTGCCGCGGGGTTTTTTTTTCATGTCAGCGGGTTGAATCGACCCAAATTAACATGACATTTAGACCCTGGAATGTGATTTTACCAGGGGATTTTACCGACATTTGATAGAAAACACTTATTTAAAAATAAAAAAGACAATAATTACCACTTTAACCAGCAGGTGGCGGCAAAGTAGCATTTTTTTTTCGCATATATCAGCCATTTCCTCTAATCGTTTTTCATTTAGTTTTCGACTAAATATTAAACATGATAAAATAAATAGGTTTTAAAATACATTTTGTCAATATGAAGTACTCACAATCTCATGAAAAACAAAAACTTTTCCTGTGAAGTGAATGAATTAAATCAATGATTTCAGCACATTTGTAAAAACACACATTTTATTAAATTAACTAAAGTGCGTAATAAATATTACATTTTTGAAGCTTTTTTTCACAAGTGTGAAAACTGATGGTCGAATTGAATTTAGCTGAGGAGGAACACTGAGGTACATCTTTATTGATTTATTTTTACACTGTCTTACGTTTGAATAACTAAATTAATGCTATGCCTGTCTATTCAAGTGTCTATATTCTGATTATTACACTACTGATGCTCAACACACCAGCAGATGACTCTCACCGGAAGTTTTCGAGCTGACTTATATCTATGCAGAAGTTCTAAAGAAAACGCTCTGCATAGGCTATAGTCTGCTGGGCGGGTTTTGTTGTGAAAACCTGGCAACCCTGGTCTAGCCCTCTCAGCCTCGCTTTCATTCCCGTTAATCAATCAAAGATGCCGCTGCTGTGAATAAGGTCTACAGGGAACGTTCTGGCAAAGGTGTCTAAACACGACAAAACGTTAGCACAAAAAAATTATCTCATGGAACTTTTTTGTCGTGAAACGTTTGTCAAACATTTTTAAATGTTATTAGTTTCAAAATGTTCAGGGAACATTCAAAAGTATAAATCCCGAAGTTTTTGCAAAATGGAATGTTCTCTTAATGTTCACATAACCAAGAAAAAAACATTAAGAAATAACATTTTCAAAGAATGTTAGCAACATGTTCTTAAAACAAATTTTTGTTAGCTAGGAAGAGTCTTATAATGACAGATTCTTTGCAGTGTTTTTGTGAGGTTATTGTCTTCTCTGTTTCCGTCAACTCTGGACTTCCTGTGTTTGTTGGTTTCACACATGTCTTCACACCTTGATTACAAAAAAGCCAAGTCAAAGTGGGCCACTTCCCCTAATTAGTACAGTCTTAATATTATTATTAGATTGGAAATTGTGTAGTTATTTTTACCATTGTTCATTTGACTAAACAATAGTGTTCTGTTGCCTGGTGTTGAATGAGCGTCAAGTCTTCCTTGACTTGTGTGTGAATGTGAAGCAACTGTTAAATCACATTTCACGCCAAAAGTGAATTCAAAATAACAAAAATATTAATTTGTATAAATGAAAAGCATAGTTTTTTTATTGTATTTAGAAGATCCACAACTGACAGGTCTAAGGATCAAGGCGATGGAGCTTTTATTCATTTTAATGTCAACATCCTGGTTTACAAAAAGCAATAAAGTGCATAAATCTTAAGGACAGTGACAATGACAAACAGCACATTAACATTAAAAAATAAAAATATACATAAAAGATGTTGGCACAAAGAGACTAATAAATCTTGGCAGTGATTGGTCTGCAAACAAATACAAAGACAGTAAAATCATTTAAATAATCACTGAATGCTTTACCACTATGATTGAGGTCGACATTATAGTGCATTAAAATATCTGATATTGATTTGCCATCTATTTATACACTCCCAAACAAATCCAATCTGTTCCCTAAGTGTTTTTTTACCAACACATATTCTAATCTGCTGGGATTTTAAGGGTTGCACACCTAACAGTGCAAAAGGTGGAAAACCATCTGTCTTTTTCAGGTACCATCAGGCACTCCTTCATGGCAACCGTTGGCAAGGTCGACAACATCTGGCGTCTGGCATTCCGGCATCTCCCCGATCACGGCTTTGCGTATCACCCTCAGCCAGCGCAGTTTCACTTCCTCTGTGTCGGCAGTGAAGCAGTGGACCGATTTAGACTGGCACAGACGGAAGCTGGTGGGAGGATGATCCACAGATCGTTGGACATCCTCAACCTGGTAACCCAGGAGCGGGATTGTACACTGGGCTTTGACATCCTGGGGAAAGAAATCCCAGAGAAACTGGACTGATTCGAGGTCTATATTAACATTTAAATCTAGAAAAGATAAGTTACTAAAGCTAAAGGATTGTTAAGGTTTACCGAGTGGTTACTAAGGCGTTGCTAAGGTGGTTTTAAGGATTTCTGGTAATAGCAATGACATTGCTGAGTCGCTACTAGGGAATTGACAAGTAGCTGCTAAGTTGTATAGAGAGAGATGTTACTTGGGCATTGAAAAGTGGTTGCTAAGGTGTTCTGAGTGGTTGCCAAGGTTTCAAATGGTAGCTAGAATGCTGCTAAGGTATTCTTAGTTGTCCCTAGGGTTTCTAGTGGTTGCTAGGATGTTACTAATGCTTTCAGAGTAGTTGCTAGGGTTTCAGATTGTAGCTAGGATGTTGCTAAGTGGTTGCTAAGGTGTTCTAAATGGTTGCCAAGGTTACAGATGTTTAGCTAGGATGTTGCTAAGCAGTTGCTAATGCTTTCAGAGTAGTTGCTAGGGTTTCAGATGGTAGCTAGGATGTTGCTAAGGTGTTTTGAGTGGTTGCTATGGTGTTGCTAGGTGTTTAGAGTAGTATATGGGGTTTCAGAGGGTAGCTAGGACGTTGCTAAGATATTTTGAGTGGTTTCCAAAGTTTCAGATGTAGTTGTTAGAGTTTCAGATGGTAGCTATAATGTTCTGAGTTGTTGCTAGGGTTTCTAGTGGTTGCTAGGATGATGCTAAGCAGTTGCTAATGCTTTCAGAGTAGTTGCTAGGGTTTCAGATTGTAGCTAGGATGTTGCTAAGCAGTTGCTAATGCTTTCAGAGTAGTCTCTAGGGTTTTAGAAGGTAGCTAGGATGTTACCAAGTGATTGCTAAGTGATTTTAGTTGATTTCCATTGTTTAAGATGGTAGCTTGGATGTTGCTAAGTGGATGATAAGGTATTCTGAGCAGTTCAGAGTAGTTGCTAGGGTTTCAGATGATAGCTAGGATGTTGCAGAGTGGTTGCTAGGGTGTTGCTAGGTGTTCAGAGTAGTCTCAGGGGTTTCAGAAGGTAGCTAGGATGTTGCCAAGTGGTTGCTAAGGAATTCTGAGTAGTTACCAAGTGGTTGCTAAAGTGTTTTGAGTGGTTGCTAGGGTGTTGCTGAGGTGTTCAGAGTAGTTTCTGGGGTTGTAGATGGTAGCAAGGATGTTGCTAAGTGGTTGCTAAGGTGTTTAAAGTGGTTCCTCAAAAGTTGGTACTAGAGTTTCTAGTGGTTGCTAGGGTGTTGCTAAGCAGATCCTAATGTGGCTGCTTTGTCAATTTTTCAATGATGTCTTCAGCCCGTTACTGTGAGCGTTTCTCACCTGTGGAGCGCCGTACAGGTAAAGCACCAGTGCGTCATGCTGTGGAATCACACACCAGACCCTCTGACACGGTTTAGTTCTGTCACTGTACTGCAGGAAGCCGCATAAGACACTGTTTCCTGAGACCTGAGCTGCTTCAATCTGGTAAAGGTCAGGAGGAGAATAATCAAAAATGGTTCACACAGACAGAAAAAAAACAAAACAACATCAATAACAAGTACCTCAAGAATTCCTCTTTTCTTTCCGGCAACTGGATCCTCTGTGTCGGCTCTGCCGGTGAGAGTTAAGTAACAGTCTTTACAGACCTTATTTAATCTGTTACTGTCGTACCTCAGTGGCGCCTTGTGGTCCGAACATTTATAGCACACAACCTAAAACACATCTCAAAACATTAGCTCATCATTTAAAGCACAAAAAGGTGTACATATGTGTTATGTTTTGTATCATATTTGATAGAAAGTATTTGATCACATACTATGATATAGTGAGAATATGGAGCTCAACATCGATATTATTCAGAGGCCCAAACTGAGCAAAATATTCTTATACTGGTGCAGATGCTGATATTTATAAGTAAATATAAGTTGCTTCAGTCCAGTAAGTGTTCACCTTGAAATATTACTTTTCTTACTTTCACTTTATAAAAAGATTTCACAGCAAAAAGACCGCAAGCTGAAGCGGGGCGTTTGTACAATTATACTAAAAGACTTTATACTTACTAAAAAGTGTAAACTATCAGACAACAGAAGGCATGTAGTAGCTTCTGTACAACAGTTTTTTCAGCAAAGTCTTGATCATGCTGAAAATTTAGAGGCTGTATCAAATATGATACATTAGACATTATAAGGTAAAGGTAGAGTTTGAGTTAAGGCTGGTCTATAATTATACATTGCTAGAAATCAACAGGAAGCCCTCATTTGAATATTTAGTTAAATTTATCTCTGTCATGACAACTCTCTGTGGACCTGTTTCCACCTGGTATTAAGATGCGTTTTGGTCAACTTTCAAACACTTGTGTACTGATTTCTTTGAGGGGAGGGTCCATGGGTGGGTAAATGTATTGTTAGTTTGTTAGTTTTTTTTTTGTTTTTTTCGACCTAATGGTGCATTTTTCGTCTTCAAACCACCTTGGGTCTTCAGCTTTATTGCTTTATCTGTTGATTTTATTGCTGCTGCTGTTGATTAAAACTGTTACTGCTGCTGATTTTATTTCTGCTGCTTTGGATTATAACTGCTGCTGTTTGTATTGTTTCATCTGTTGATTATATCTGCTGCTGCTGCTTTTATTGCTGCTGCTGATTAAAACAGTTACTGCTGCTGATTTTATTTCTGCTGCTTTGGATTATAACTGCTGCTGCTGTTGCTTTTATTGCTGCTGCTGCTGCTGATTAAAACAGTTACTGCTGCTGATTTTATTTCTGCTGCTTTGGATTATAACTGCTGCTGCTTTTATTGCTTCATCTGTTTATTTTATTGCTGCTGCTGTTGATTATAACTGCTGCTGCTGCTGCTGCTTTTATTGCTGCTGCTGCTGTTGATTATAACTGTTGCTGCTGCTGTTGATTATAACTGCTGCTGCTGCTTTTATTGCTGCTGCTGCTGTTGATTATAACTGCTGCTGCTGCTGTTGATTATAACTGCTGCTGCTGCTGTTGATTATAACTGCTGCTGCTGCTTTTATTGCTGCTGCTGCTGTTGATTATAACTGCTGCTGCTGCTGTTGATTATAACTGCTGCTGCTGCTTTTATTGCTGCTGCTGCTGTTGATTATAACTGCTGCTGCTGCTGTTGATTATAACTGCTGTTGCTGCTGTTGATTATAACTGCTGCTGCTGCTGTTGATTATAACTGCTGCTGCTGCTTTTATTGCTGCTGCTGCTGTTGATTATAACTGCTGCTGCTGCTGTTGATTATAACTGCTGCTGCTGCTGTTGATTATAACTGCTGCTGCTGCTGTTGATTATAACTGCTGCTGCTGATTTTATTGCTGCTGCTGTTGATTATAACTGCTGCTGCTGCTGTTGATTATAACTGCTGCTGCTGCTGTTGATTATAACGGCTGCTGCTGCTGTTGATTATAACTGCTGCTGCTGATTTTATTGCTGCTGCTGTTGATTATAACTGCTGCTGCTGATTTTATTGCTGCTGCTGTTGATTATAACTGCTGCTGCTGCTGTTGATTATAACTGCTGCTGCTGCTGTTGATTATAACTGCTGCTGCTGCTGTTGATTATAACTGCTGCTGCTGCTGTTGATTATAACTGCTGCTGCTGCTGTTGATTATAACTGCTGCTGCTGCTGTTGATTATAACTGCTGCTGCTGCTGTTGATTATAACTGCTGCTGCTGCTTTTATTGCTGCTGCTGTTGATTATAACTGCTGCTGCTGGTTTTATTGCTGCTGCTGTTGATTATAACTGCTGCTGCTGCTGTTGATTATAACTGCTGCTGCTGCTGTTGATTATAACTGCTGCTGCTGCTGTTGATTATAACTGCTGCTGCTGCTGTTGATTATAACTGCTGCTGCTGGTTTTATTGCTGCTGCTGCTGTTGATTATAACTGCTGCTGCTGCTGTTGATTATAACTGCTGCTGCTGCTGTTGATTATAACTGCTGCTGCTGCTGTTGATTATAACTGTTGCTGCTGCTGTTGATTATAACTGCTGCTGCTGCTTTTATTGCTGCTGCTGTTGATTATAACTGCTGCTGCTGCTTTTATTGCTGCTGCTGCTGCTGTTGATTATAACTGCTGCTGCTGCTGTTGATTATAACTGCTGCTGCTGCTGTTGATTATAACTGCTGCTGCTGCTGTTGATTATAACTGCTGCTGCTGCTTTTATTGCTGCTGCTGCTGTTGATTATAACTGCTGCTGCTGATTTTATTGCTGCTGCTGTTGATTATAACTGCTGCTGCTGCTGTTGATTATAACTGCTGCTGCTGCTGTTGATTATAACTGCTGCTGCTGCTGTTGATTATAACTGCTGCTGCTGCTGCTGCTTTTATTGCTGCTGCTGCTGTTGATTATAACTGTTGCTGCTGCTGTTGATTATAACTGCTGCTGCTGCTTTTATTGCTGCTGCTGCTGTTGATTATAACTGCTGCTGCTGTTGATTATAACTGCTGCTGCTGCTTTTATTGCTGCTGCTGCTGTTGATTATAACTGCTGCTGCTGCTGTTGATTATAACTGCTGCTGCTGCTGTTGATTATAACTGCTGCTGCTGCTTTTATTGCTGCTGCTGCTGTTGATTATAACTGCTGCTGCTGCTTTTATTGCTGCTGCTGTTGATTATAACTGCTGCTGCTGCTGTTGATTATAACTGCTGCTGCTGCTGTTGATTATAACTGCTGCTGCTGGTTTTATTGCTGCTGCTGTTGATTATAACTGCTGCTGCTGCTGTTGATTATAACTGCTGCTGCTGCTGTTGATTATAACGGCTGCTGCTGCTGTTGATTATAACTGCTGCTGCTGATTTTATTGCTGCTGCTGTTGATTATAACTGCTGCTGCTGCTGTTGATTATAACTGCTGCTGCTGCTGTTGATTATAACTGCTGCTGCTGCTGTTGATTATAACTGTTGCTGCTGCTGTTGATTATAACTGCTGCTGCTGCTTTTATTGCTGCTGCTGTTGATTATAACTGCTGCTGCTGTTGATTATAACTGCTGCTGCTGCTGTTGATTATAACTGCTGCTGCTGCTGTTGATTATAACTGCTGCTGCTGCTGTTGATTATAACTGCTGCTGCTGCTGTTGATTATAACTGCTGCTGCTGCTGTTGATTATAACTGCTGCTGCTGCTGTTGATTATAACTGCTGCTGCTGCTGTTGATTATAACTGCTGCTGCTGCTGTTGATTATAACTGCTGCTGCTGGTTTTATTGCTGCTGCTGCTGTTGATTATAACTGCTGCTGCTGCTGTTGAATATAACTGCTGCTGCTGCTGTTGATTATAACTGCTGCTGCTGCTTTTATTGCTGCTGCTGTTGATTATAACTGCTGCTGCTGCTTTTATTGCTGCTGCTGCTGCTGCTGTTGATTATAACTGCTGCTGCTGCTGTTGATTATAACTGCTGCTGCTGCTGTTGATTATAACTGCTGCTGCTGCTGTTGATTATAACTGCTGCTGCTGCTGTTGATTATAACTGCTGCTGCTGCTGTTGATTATAACTGCTGCTGCTGCTTTTATTGCTGCTGCTGTTGATTATAACTGCTGCTGCTGATTTTATTGCTGCTGCTGCTGTTGATTATAACTGCTGCTGCTGCTGTTGATTATAACTGCTGCTGCTGCTGTTGATTATAACTGCTGCTGCTGCTGTTGATTATAACTGCTGCTGCTGCTTTTATTGCTGCTGCTGCTGTTGATTATAACTGCTGCTGCTGCTGTTGATTATAACTGCTGCTGCTTTTATTGCTGCTGCTGCTGTTGATTATAACTGCTGCTGCTGCTTTTATTGCTGCTGCTGTTGATTATAACTGCTGCTGCTGCTTTTATTGCTGCTGCTGCTGTTGATTATAACTTTTGCTGCTTTTATTGCTGCTGCTGTTGATTATAACTGCTGCTGCTGATTTTATTGCTGCTGCTGTTGATTATAACTGCTGCTGCTGTTGCTTTTATTGCTGCTGCTGTTGATTATAACTGCTGCTGCTGTTGCTTTTATTGCTGCTGCTGATTAAAACTGTTACTGCTGCTGATTTTATTTCTGCTGCTTTGGATTATAACTGCTGCTGCTTTTATTGCTTCATCTGTTTATTTTATTGCTGCTGCTGTTGATTATAACTGCTGCTGCTGCTTTTATTGCTGCTGCTGCTGTTGATTATAACTGTTGCTGCTTTTATTGCTGCTGCTGCTGTTGATTATAACTGTTGCTGCTTTTATTGCTGCTGCTGCTGCTGTTGATTATAACTGCTGCTGCTGCTTTTATTGCTGCTGCTGCTTTTATTGCTGCTGCTGCTTTTATTGCTGCTGCTGCTGTTGATTATAACTGTTGCTGCTGCTTATAACTGTTGCTGCTGCTTTTATTGCTGCTGCTGCTTTTATTGCTGCTGCTGCTGTTGATTATAACTGTTACTGCTTTTATTGCTGCTGCTGCTGTTGATTATAACTGTTGCTGCTGCTTTTATTGCTGCTGCTGCTTTTATTGCTGCTGCTGCTGTTGATTATAACTGTTACTGCTTTTATTGCTGCTGCTGCTGTTGATTATAACTGTTGCTGCTTTTATTGCTGCTGCTGTTGATTATAACTGCTGCTGCTGCTTTTATTGCTGCTGCTGTTGATTATAACTGCTGCTGCTGTTGCTTTTATTGCTGCTGCTGATTAAAACTGTTACTGCTGCTGATTTTATTTCCGCTGCTTTGGATTATAACTGCTGCTGCTTTTATTGCTTCATCTGTTTATTTTATTGCTGCTGCTGTTGATTATAACTGCTGCTGCTGCTTTTATTGCTGCTGCTCTGGATTATAACAGTTTCTGCTGCTGCTTTTCTTTTTGCTGCTTTGGTTTATAACTACTGCTACTCCTTTTACTGTTTCTTCTGTTGATTATAGCTGCTGCTGCTTCAGAGTAAGCACGTAACTTGCCACTGCCAATGCACACAACATGCTGCTATGAGCAAGCAAAGCATGCTGCTGCTGTACAAGCATACATGAATCACCCCCATAGCAGATCTATACAGGTGGAGCTGGGGAAGGTGGAGGCTTTCTGAAAGTATGCTGCAAACTGCTACAGCAAGCAACAGGCAAGAATTTGAATGGCTACCAATACAATGGGAACCAATCAGCTGTGCCCTATAGAGAATTATGTAATTGCAAGCAGATTGGGTTAAGGACTTATGAGCCTGCGCCATCTAGAGTTTCATGACAGAATTTGTATGCATGCAAACTCACATATCCACATGCCCTGCAATGGTGTCTCCTGCGGGTCAGAGCGTTGAAGGGCTCCTTGCATTTCATGCACATGGTCACTTCATTGTCCCGAATCCAGCGCGGGGCTCTCTTCCCCAACTCTTCTTTCTGAAAATCACATGAGGTCAGATAAAGGAAGTGTTTTCAATGAAGAAAAAACAGTAATAGTCTAGGGATATACCCTTGACCTCTGTCAAAGTCACCTTTAGCACACTGTTTTGCACTTTCGTACTTACAGACACCTCATCCGCCACTTCTTTAGAGGCTGACTTGAAAGTTTCATTCTTCTGTTGAAAGATTTCAATGGTCTCCTTGAACGCCTGGAACACAAATGACCCACATTGAAACTTTCATATGGAAGCTTGTTTCCGCCACAGAATATAAAAATTAAAAAGCAACTGAACGACATGGATACCTTAATCCAGTCCTCTTTGTCTTGCTCTGAGCTGTGAACAACAAAAAGCTATAGTCATTATGAGCTAAAAACAGATGCTATTCTTTACATACACATCAAATGAGTGGATTCTGCCTCACCTGGCCTGCAGCTCCAGCGTTCGCTCTTTACCCGATACCTGGAAAGTGTGAGGATAGTCATCATTGGAGGTTTCAAGCACCTTCATGCCCGCAACTCCGACCCGCGTGCGCACGGTGAACCGCTGACCCACAAGACTGAACTTGGGCACGCAGTACAGCAACATGTTGTTAAACTGTAAAGAGACGGATGCCATGGTTTCAACTCTCAAAATGACAGCACTTGCTGAAAAAAAACATTATTAAATCAAGATACATTTACTTGAGATGCAAAATTACATGATATAACGTCTTCATCTTTGATGAATAAAATGATGAATAATAGTGAACAATAGGCTTTAAAATGACTTAAAATGCATATATAATAACAAAGAGGCAATAATAATTGATTCAAATAAAATATTAAAAGCAAGTAATCATTTGGTTTTATTGAAACAAGTCAAAAATACTTAGTAAGAAAATAATTTTTTGCATGCTTGACCGTCTTTGATTCAACTAACCAGGAAGAGATATCTCTCCATGGACGAGGTGTTTCTGGCGGCCAGCTTTAGGATCTGTCCTTCTTTAATGAGCTCGTTGGACGGATTAACGATGTCCTCCTCGCATCCCAGCATCTCATAGATCTCCATGAGCTTCTTCAGGTTCTCCTGGAAAACATGCAGAGAACTTTTGGTATAAAACAAATTAAGGCTTTATATAGAGCATAACATGAACAGCTTATCAGACACTTGTTGTAAAGTGTTACTAAAGTTTTCAAAGTTTGCTTTGAATAAAAACTCTAAAATGGATTAATATTTAATGCTGTAAAAAATTCTTCAAAAGTGCTAGACTATTTGTCTAAATTAAAAATAATTATAATAAATAAAATAAAAATATGTAATATATTTAATAATATTAATATATATATAGGGTCGTATTTACAACTATAATCACATATAACCATCAGAATCAGAGTCAGGAAAAGGCCATTTTATTGTGACTAATCCAGGTAACTAGCAGGTTAGTGAAAGTGCGTCTCACCATCTTGCGGATGGCCGTGTTGGAGTGTGCGGCAGCCATTGAGATGATGTTCAGAGACTCTGGAAAACGAGAAGGAGAAGTGATATCTGAGCTGACTCATCCAGTCATGGAACTGAAAGTAGCTGGGAGCTAAACAACACTTTCACTTTTTCCTGCATGTTCACGTTCAGTTGCTCATGGAAACAGGCAATTTATGCGCCCTGTAGGACACACATGCTGTGCTTAAAAAACAAAAATATCTCTCACTCTCTGCCTGGCTGCGGTCGTTGTCGTTCTCCGGGAGTTTCTTCAGATAGTCTCTGAGCAGCATCTCGTAGCGAGGAACCCGCTGCACCGGCTCCAGCATGTGATGCTGCAGAGTCAGATTCCCACACACGTCCTGACTCTACAAAACATACATCACAACAATTTTCAGTTTTTTTAGGGCATGTCACTTTGTAAAGTCTCTGGTAATCAAACACGTTTGTGCTGCATACTGTGCCAGATGTACTGTGTTGCCTACCGTTTTTAAACTAGCATGTGTGCATTAATAACCATTTCAAACAGTTGAATTAATCCAATCAAAAAATTTGTCAAAAAATGTTGATATAATAGATTAAATTTTATTAAAGTGAAGTGTTGCTTCTCAAATAAATTGGTGTGAAAGAATACACATTTTTGTATTTTATATTATTTAATTTGATATTTTTTTAGACATTTAACTTGAAAATCAAACCAAATTATTTCTTTATTTCTATATTTTTATTTTTATTTATAGCTATTTAACTGGAAAATCATACCCATTCATTTTATTTTATTTTATTTTATTTTATTTTATTTTATTTTATTTTACTGGAAAATCAGACCAAATTATTTTATATTATTTTTATGTACATTTTAGATATTTAACTGGAAAATCTAAACAAATTATTTTATATCATTTTATTTTAGATATTTAACTGGAAAATCAGGCTAAATTATTTTATATTATTTTATTTTATTATTTTATTTTACACATTTTATATATTTGACTGGAAAATCTGACCAAATGATTTTATATTATTTAATATATATTTTAGCTATTTAACCCAGAAAATCCGACCAAATTATTTCATATTATTTTTATATATATTTTATATATTTAACTGGAAAATCTGACCAAATTATTTTTTATTTATATATATATATATATATATATATATATATATATATATATATATATATATATATATATATATATATATATATATATATATATATATATAAATAAATATATATTTTATATTATATATTTATTAGCTATTTAACCGGAAAATCAGACTAAATTATTTTATATTATTTTATTTTATAGATTTTAGATATTTAACTGGAAAATCAAACCAAATTATTTTATATCATATTTTTAAATATATATTTGAGCTATTTAACCAAAAAATCGGACCAAATTATTTCATATTATTTTTATATATATTTTATATATTTAACTGGAAAATCTGACCAAATTATTTTTTATTTTATATATATATATATATATATATATATATATATATATATATATATATATATATATATATATATATATATATATATATATATATATATATATATATATATATATAAATAAATATATATTTTATATTATATATTTATTAGCTATTTAACCGGAAAATCAGACTAAATTATTTTATATTATTTTATTTTATAGATTTTAGATATTTAACTGGAAAATCAAACCAAATTATTTTATATCATATTTTTAAATATATATTTGAGCTATTTAACCAAAAAATCGGACCAAATTATTTCATATTATTTTTAAATATCTTTTTAGATACTTAACTGGAAAATCAAACCAAATTATTGAACTTATTTTATTTTATATATATTTTATCTATTTAACTGCAGAATCAGAGCAACTTGTATCATATATATCTAAATAATTATTCAGGTAAAAGCACCTGTATGTCCTGAATGATGGCACTAAACTGTGCCGATCGCTCCGTCCACTGTTTGAGCAGATCCATGGCGCTGTCAAAGTTTATCACATACTCGGCGTACATCCTCAGAAAGGGCGCGAGCTGTGCCAAGATGTCCCCGATGCGGGGCGTGGAGTCCCTGCAGGAGGACAGACATGTGAGCAGGTGTGAGATCTGGGAAGAAGAAGAAGTGTGAAGATGAATCGCCACTCACCACTGGCTCATCCGCGTCTCCAGATCCGGCAGGAGGAACTTGCTGTGGAAGGTGTAAATGGATCCCACATTCGAGAAGATGCTCTTCACCACCTCGACGGGAAACGCCCCCTTCCCAGCCTCCTCTGTGAGTTTGGCACAGAACACCTGCAGAAACAGTGCAGACTTGGTTGCAGCGATGCCATAGAAGAACCATTTTCGGTTCCCCAAAGAACCTTTCAGCTCTTTAAAGAACCTTTATTTTGTACGGGATGATTTGAAACGGTTTAAAGTGAGTGAAGAACCTCGACTGACCTGGTCCAGCAGATGCAGACGGGTCACATACGCCCTCTCCGTCTGCAGGAGCTCATTGGCGATCTTATACAGTTTGAGCTCTTTGATCTGCTCCTGTTGAAAACAGCCTGTTATTTCCTCTCTGTTATTAAATCTGAAAGTATGACATCTCATTGCAGTATCTCAATAAGGTAATGTGTAATGCTGAAAAGCCACTAAAACTGCACTCTCAGAGTGGAAAAACACAGCGTCGTGTGGTTGGGTAGATGGGCCACTTCTGATGATAACAAAAATATCTGATTCCAGTCACACAAAGACTGTTTTGCAGCTTTAATTTGACATGCGGTGGATTATAATGACACAAATTAACATTTTAGCAAGTATTTAAGTAGTTTTTTGTAGAAAATGATGTGTAAAACTTGATGCTAGGTTGTTGTAATTGGTTGCCAGGGCGTTGTTTTGTGGTTCCCAAGATGTTGCTTGGGTGTTTTCAGTCAAAAGAGTCTCTAGGATATTTTGGTAGCTTGATATTTTTACATTGCATTTACATTCATTCATTTGGCAGATGCTTTTATCCAAAGCCTTTAGATTTTTTTTTTAAATAATTTTTAAAAGTATTAATTAAAAATGTATAATTTATTATATTTTAAAATTAAATAATTTATATAAATTTACTCATTTAAAAAAAATAATATTTTTTTAAAAATTATTTTGATATCTTTTTTAAAAAGTAATAATTTAAATACTGTTTTTAAATTAAAATTAAAATAATGTATTAAAAATATTTAAAAAAACAATAATACAAATATTTTTAAATAATTTAAGATTTTTAACAAGTAATAATTAAAATATATATTTTTTTGAATAATTTTAACACAAGTCATTTAAATAATTGACTGTTTAAATAGTCATTTTTTAATAATGAAAAATAATAATTTGATCATTTTAATTGCTTGAACAACATTCAAATTAATTATTTAAATAATTTACAAATTTAAAACAAATTGATAATTTTGATAACTTTAAAAAGTAATCATTTAAATACTGTATTTAAATTAAAATTACAATAAATATATATATATATATATATATATATATATATATATATATATATATATATATATATATATATATATATATATATATAATACAAATAGTAATTTTAAAATAATTACAAATTTGTAATAAGTAATAATTATAAATATTTTTAAATATTTAAATTTAATAATTATAATAATAAATAATTTCTTTTTTAAATTATTTTAATTAATAATGATAAATAAATAAATAAATAATTTGATCATTTTAATCACTTGAACAAAATTAATAATTTATATATTGTATGAAATAAAAAAATACAAATAAAAAAATTTGTTTTATTTAAAATAATAATAATAATAATAATAATAACAACAATAACAATTATTATTATTGTTATTATTCATCCATTTTATCGTCCAACAAGTGAACCATTGATTTCCGTACCACAGTTTAAAAATTAGTGTCTGGCATTTATTCAAATTACCAATGAGGACTAGTAATAGTGATGCAAGTCTTTGACGTCCTAAAATGCAGCATAGCAACTCACTTGTTTGTCTTCATCTTTCTCCATGTTCTGCGTCTCTTCATTTAGGACGCTCTCCTGCCATTGAGTCTCGTCCTCGTGGTCCTGTAAAGCACTTTCTCTCCTGCTGGTTTCTGAGAGTGGCAGGAGATGTTCTGCGTTTGTCCCTTGCTCTTCAAACACACCTTCACCTTTGACCTCTTCGGACCACCAACCCGACCAAACGTGCCAGCCGGACTCCTGCGAGGACACCTGAGTGAAGACGCCGTCTCCCTGCGGGACCTCTGAGTCTGAGCGTTCGGGGTTCACAGGAGCTTCGATGAGCGTTGAACAGTCTGATGTAGTTTTGGTGACACTAGAAGAGAGTATTAGATGACAAATACTGTGTCTAGTGCAGCACTGCAACAGGAAGTGAAAGTCTGAAAGGCGGAGCAGAGTTCTACAGAGAGAAATGAGGGGGTGAGTTTCCCTTCACTGTCCTATTTATGATGCATGAACGTATATGTGGTACCGTACTAGTCAACAGGTTGAATTTATGTTTCTCATCATCTCAAACATTGCTTAAGTTCTCCAAAATACACTGGAAAAGTGTAGGATTTAGAGTAGGAAGGGCGCATGTATATAAACCTTACAATTTTTTTGAGCAATTTCATGAGATGTGTATATATGTGTATATATATATATATATATTAGTATATGTTTCCGATGCACACAAACATACCCCTTGTCCAAGTGTCGGTAATACTTCGAGACGGCTGACGTTCTCCCTCGGGTTATATTTGTCATGGTGTCTTCCCCGTCCATGATGTTTCCTCTTGAAATGTTCCCTGAACACTGGAATTTGGGCTTCGGAAGCACTAGAGCCGAAAATAAAGAGATGAAAGATGCTTTTTGTGAGCACCTGTGACTAGGAAGTATGTTCCAATCAGGCAGCAGGGGTCAGTGTAATCAAACCCACATAAGCCAAAGTACATTATATGTATGATAATAATAACATATCTATAATATTTATTTCTGTCCTTCCTGTTCAAATGTAAGATAGTAGGTTAAATATGGAGAAAAACTTGCATACAAATTTATCACCTATTATACAAACATTTTTAATCAACTTTTAGACTTTTTTGATTTTAATTTTTAAAAGTAATCATCTTCCACTTTAACTCTAAAATAAAAAAAGGGATCATAAAAACAGCAGTGATAATATTTACACAAGGATTAAGTGAAAAATATGAAAGTCCTTTTCTGCCACATAAGGGAAAAAATTAATTAGTAAATCGTAATTATGACATACTAAGTCAGAATCAGACACTCTCGAAATTATGAGATAATTTCAACTTTTAATGAAGAAGAAACTCATAATTATGGCATGCTACATAAAGACGCTGTTGAAATTATGAGATAAAAAGTTGAAAATATGATGTAGAAAGTCATAATTATGACATACTAAGTCAAAGTTATGACATAGAGCTTATGACATGTCATAATTAAGATACTGCTGAAATCATGCAACAATTTCAACTTTGAATAATGTAGAAAGTCATAATTACGGCATATTACATAAAGAAGCTGTTGAAATTATGAGATAAAAAGTTGAAAATATGATGTAGAAAGTCATAATTATGACATACTAAGCTGAAATTATGACATACTAAGTCATAATTATGACTGTCAAAATTGTAATGTAGAAAGTCATAATAATGACATACTGATTAAAAATTGACATATTAAGAATGACTGTCAAAATTACGAGACAAAAAGTTGAAATTGTGATGTAGAAAGTCGAAATTATGACATTCTAAGTTATAATTATGACACTGTCGAAACTGTGATATAAAAAGTTGAAATTATGACGTAGAAAGAAGAAATTATGACATACTATGGCGAAGTTATTAATACCAAGTCAAAATTATGACACTCTCGAAATTATGAGAAAAATTGTGACGTAAGAAGTCATAATTATGACATACTGAGTCAAAATTGACATGCTAAATATGAAAGTTTAAAATGATGACACAGAAAGTCATAATTGGTTGGAATTATGAAAGAAAGTCATAATTATGACTGAAATTATGAGATAAAAGGTTGAAATTATGACGTAGAAAGAATAAATTATGACATACTATGTCGAAGTTATTAAGACCAATTTGAAATTATGACAGGCAAAATTATGAGAAAAAGTTGAAATTATGACATAGAAAGTCATAATTGTGACCATCTCATAATCTTGACCTTCAATCTTAGCATGTCATAATTTCGATCTGTCAATTTTGACTTTATTTTCGACTTTTTGACAGTCAGAATTATGACTTAGTATCAGAATTATGACTTAGTGAATCATAATTTCGACTTTTTATCTCATATTATGTCAGAATTAAGTTTTTTGTTGTGTCAGAATTTGGCTTCCATAGAAAAAAAACTCAAAACTGTTTTAAATGTAAAGCAGGTCACACCTCTCTCGTCATTTGGCATTTGACCTATTACTACCCATAAACACAACAAAAATTACAATTAGTATTTTCGTACAGGAGGTTCAGTTTGTGGGTAATGCCCACGCGCTACCTACATCACCTCAAACATCACTTCCTGTGCTCCTACAGTACTTTAGAAAAGCTTTTCTTAAGAGTGGTAAACACCCCGCCATTTTGGCAAGGTGTGGTTTTAAGCATGTTACAATGTGGTTTCAGGCTGGTCTAAGTGGGAGGAGTCTCTAGATATGACTGCTGGTGGTTTACAGTGAAGGGAGCTGAGATGCGGACGGACCTGGTGGAGGAGGCATTGGTGAGACGGTGTACACCGCTGTCTTCCTCAACACTGAGCTCCTGTCTCTCAGCAAACTCTTGTCCGTATCGTCACATCCAACATCTCCTGAAGACACACAGACACACTCAAACCCACACACAACACATCTTCAAAAACATTTTAAGCAAAAGAAATGTTCATTAGATTTCATTTTTTTTTGCAGTAAGCCTTTTCTTATTATTTTTTCCAATTCATAAACCACCTGAATGAAAATCCAAACTGAAAGCGACATCTGAAGACTCTCACTATTCGTGCATTTAGTGAAAATTGCTGCTTCCTCTATTGTGCGCTTGAACATCCTCTTGGACACAATTGAGCGATTATAGACATTATATGAAACACTTGGGCGTGCATATTCATATATACCATAACAGTTTTTAATGGTGGTTTCAAATATCTAGCACATTGTTAAATGAGGATTTGGGTGAGTTTTGGGTCAGGGCATTTGTTACAATAATTATCAGCCAAAATAATGGTTTATTATTTTTATTGTGTCATAAATAGTTCCGTTTTACAGCTTGCATTTTCATGAAAAACAATTAAATAGCCTCAAATATATTAAATACATGTATGCTGTGAAAGATGACTTGTTTTGTTTTAGGTAGCATTAATATTATAGTATTTATTCATGTTATATATGAATGAAAAATTTAAAGTATAGATATATATATATATATATATATATATATATATATATGCTGTTATTGATATACTTTAAATTTTTCATTTTAATTTTAATTTAAGTTGATTCATGTAATGATTTTGTCATTTTTATTTGTTTTTTAAAATATTATAGTATTTATTAATATTATGCATTAGCATTTAATTATATATATTTCATTTCATTTCCATAGTTTAATTAAAACTTTTATGTGCTTTTTGTTTGTAATATATATATATATATATATATATTAAAAAAAGAAAAAAAAATTATATATATATATATATATATATAATATTTTTTTTTCTTTTTTTAATATATATATATATATATATATATATATATATATATATATATATATATATATATATATATATATATATATATATATATATACACACAGGGAGTGCAGAATTATTAGGCAAGTTGATTTTCTGATCATATTTTTTTTCCAAGCACTTAATAACTACTATTAATATTGTTTTTAATCATTTATAAGTGATATATAATTGTTCATGAAGGCTGTAAATGAAAAATGCCTTATATTCAGGTGTGCAGAATTATTAGGCAGGTTTTCTTTTACAGGCAAAATGAGCCAAAAAAGAGATTTAACTCAGACTGAAAAGTCAGAAATTATTAAATACTCATGAGAAGGACGCAATACTAATTCAATACTAGAAATTGCAAAGTTAAAGCATGACTAATGGACAGAAAAATGCTCATTGGGTCAGCGGGGTCATACAAAAACAGGTGGAAAAGAAAAGACACGTTAACTGCAAAATAATTCAGAATTAAGGTGAAGAATAAAGTGTGAAACAATCAGGAACCCTTTAGTCTCCAGCAACACCATTTTCCAGAACTGTAATCTACCTGGAGTCTTCAGAAGTGTGAGGTGTCAGGATCTCAGAGACTTAGGTTAGCTAAAGAATCCTAAAAAATGACCCGCTCTTAATAAGAATCTCAAGCTGAAGTGTTATAAAATACATGAAAACTGGGTTTTTATAGGCCTTATAGACAGACAGCTTGAGAGTGACTCCTGAAGGACCAGCACCACATCCTCTTGTACCACTGTTTGAAGAATTTATCTTCCAGAATCTGGCAGTAAGTTTTGGAAGATCAGTTTTAGTCCATCTCTGCAAGACGGACATTTCAGGATAAGAGATGGACTAAAAGTGAACTCCCACACCTTACTGCCAGATTCTGGAAGATAAATTCTTCAAACAGTGGTACAAGAGGATGTGGTGCTGGTCCTTCAAGAGTCACTCTCAAGCTGTCTGTCTATAAGGCCTATAAAAACCCAGTTTTCATGTATTTTATAACACTTCAGCTTGTGATTCTTATTAAGAGCGGGTCATTTTTTAGGATTCTTTAGCTAACCTAAGTCTCTGAGATCCTGACACCTCACACTTCTGAAGACTCCAGGTAGATTACAGTTCTGGAAAATGGTGTTGCTGGAGACTAAAGGGTTCCTGATTGTTTCACACTTAATTCTTCACCTTAATTCTTAATTATTTTGCAGTTAACGTGTCTTTTCTTTTCCACCTGTTTTTGTTTGACCCCGCTGACCCAATGAGCATTTTTCTGTCCATTAGTCATGCTTTAACTTTGCCATTTCTAGTATTACATTAGTATTGCGTCCTTCTCATAAGTATTTAATAACTTTTGACTTTTCAGTCTGAGTTAGATCTCTTTTTTGGCTCATTTTGCCTGTAAAAGAAAACCTGCCTAATAATTCTGCACACCTGAATATAAGGCATTTTTCATTTACAGCCTTCATGAACAATTATATATCACTTATAAATGATTAAAAACAATATTAATAGTAGTTATTAAGATTGATGTGGATTGAAATTGGTAAAATGTGCTTGGAAAAAAAATATGATCAGAAAATCAACTTGCCTAATAATTCTGCACTCCCTGTATATATATATATATATATATATATATATATATATATATATATATATATATATATATATATATATATATATATATATATATATATATATATATGCAATATTTATTAGTTTAAATAATTTGTTTAAATTACAAATATATATACATGATTTTTATATATTATAGTATTTATTATTAGCATTTATTATATATTTTTCATTTTCATCATTTCATTAAAAATGTTGTGATTTTTTGTAATTTTTATTGTTTGTAATATATTATTTTTTCTAACATTTTGAACATACACATGTGATTTTTGTAATTTTTATTAGTTTAAATATTTCTATTCAGCTTAAATTTTTTATTTAAGCTGACAATTTTCACCTAATATTTATATTTTATTTCAATAAACAAAAATGCTTTTCAATAGTTTTAGTTAACAATAACAACATAAACAGCAAAATCCACATACAGTGTGACAACATGCCCCGCTATGAGTGTGCATTAAATCATCTGTATTCTTTTTCCTGCAAAATAATCGTAGAAAAGTTTTTATATCATAGCCAAGACTTTTGGAAACTTCTCCTAGTCTTCTAAAAAATATCCAAGGTCTTTATTGGCTCTTTTATCATCACCAGTTTACTCCATTTCCCTTGGTACATAAAAACAGCCGAATTATACAGAAACAAAGGCACGTTTGACTGTTTTGAGGAGGCCTCTGCTGCCGAGCTTCCTCAGTCGAGTTTCTCAGTTCCTCACGCTCTGAATCCATGACAAAGGTTCTCTCACTATGACTCTTTAAATGACAGACCTTCATAAGGAGAAGTCCTGGATCCACAAGCTCTCAGTGTCAAAAGAGAAACCTAAAAACAGCTTGCATATATATAATTTTACAGAGATTTCAATATTGTATAGCATTTTAGAGATAAGCAAAGCCAGAAAGTGTCTATAATGAATATAATTGTCATGACTATGCTTTTCTCTGTAAATAACAGTTTTAAAATGGCCTCATGTTTTTGGGTTTTGCACAAGAGTGGGAATCCTGCGTTATGCCATTTAATCTGCCTGTCAACACTATAGCAAATGTTTCAAGCAACAGTCATTAATAAACAGCGACCAACACAAAATTCCCCATTTTAAAAGCAGGTTTAAAAAAAAAAAAAAAAAAAAAAAAGCAGTGAAGTGAAAAGTATAAATGATAAATTCATATAGAGACACAAACAAACAGAAATGCATAAACACTGACCTGATCTCCGGTCACACACTGCACTCCTAAATCAAGCACATTCACATGACTCCTCAGATCACTGCATATCCTCTCTATCAGCTCACTGCATTTCCCTTTTTTTTCCACATGAATGCATGCGTGTTATTTATTGTGCAAAAAAACCTGCTGACATTCAGAGTCCATCAAGCCTCGTTCAATTAGTTAAAGTTTACTATCTAAGAGTTTACTGTGATTTACCCTTTTAATCATCTTGTGAAATCACATGCTTTTTATGCGACAAATAATAAATATTAAGTTTATTTGCTTGCAGAAGTCTAATATATGTATATACAAGTGTTTATACTGACCTCTACTGGCAAAACGCGGTACTTAAATTATCAAGACTGTCAAATATGATAAAAACCAAATTAAATGTAGGCCTATCTTGCCTTTATCCTGGTTAAATATGATTTTTATGACACAGTTGTACTACAAAATTTAGAAAAGCTGTCATATTAAAAGTAAAAATAAAACTACACCAGATAGAAACAACATAATTAAAGATTAAATCTTCGCTGTATTCGATTATCGGCATAAAAATGCCATTATATCTTGTAAACATGCTTGCATTGGAGAGATGGAGATACATTAACAATGATAAACCAAATGAGGTATTTGATCAAATTTGAGGACAGATTTTAGAACATCTTAAGGTAACTGATGTAGTGCATTCATAGCCAATGACCCCAGTTAATGTCAAAGTTATTAGTAATGGAGTGTAATCTCTTTGTATTTATTGATAATCTGTTTAATGTAGTGCCTAAAGTTTTATTAGACAACTGACAATAATCAGGACTTTATATTTCTTGTTGTATCGTACACATTAATCATAAGGGTAGTAGATATTTTATTTTAATATATTTTAATAGGATTAAGTGACTCTACAACATTTACGAATTTGTATGCAGCTGCATTACCGGTCTATAAAGATAATTTGTCTTTGTATGCATCTGTCCCTCAAATATTCTGTTTGTTTTGTTATAGGTTCTTTTTTCCCTCATTGTTGTCTTTGTTCTGTTTGTTCTGTGAAAAAGAAAAAACAATAAAATAAATGTATAAAAAAAAAAAAACTGTATAAAGACAAACCATAAATCGATTAAAAACAGCACCATTTAAAAAAAACAAACAAAACAAAACAAAAAAAAACATGTATATAACATAAAATATATGTATATATACTAGTTATTCTACTTTGAAATGTGCATTCCGTGTCGGAATGTCTGTTTTTGTTTTGGTCCGTGTGATCCCGCCCACTGCTGATTTACCCAATAGTATTTCGACACCCCTGGGTTGCCAGTTGGCGGTAAACTCAGCTTACTGTTGCCATGGACGCAAGCAAATGAACTGGGTCATAGATTCTAGATTGCAGATTCTAACCAACCTAAAATCCCTCAGCATCATCTGTCCAGTGACATTAAAGGCGGATAAATAAACTCGACCGACCTTTTTCACATTTCCGGGTTTCTCAGAAGCGGAAGTTGCCATAGTTGGGTAAATATATATATATATATTTCCCATTTGCGCAAAGAAAAAAAGGAAAACTCAACAAACAGTGTTTTCACAACTTTCAAAAAGAGGAAAAAATAGAGAGAGATAAGAGAGAAAGATGTCAATTTTACCGTCACTCCCACAGCCGCTTTTTTTTTTTTTTTGGTAATTTGATGCAAAGGTAATATAATACTAAATAAAGTCTTATAAATTTACATACATAAAAAAAAGGAAAATATTAAAAACGTTGCAAGATTTACGATGCTGATGACCGTTAAAACCATGGTTAAAACGCGTCATCACGGTCAACCCGCGAGAGCGTCGAATAGACTGCAGTACCCATTTCAACCACTAGCTGTCAATATTAGGCTACATACTGCATATGTAATCAAACAGCAGTGAAGCCGATTATTTTTTATTCGTCTTTAGACAATAAAAACACTTACGACGCTAATTTTGAAGGAAAATTTGATCTGATACATGTGATGAAAACGACGGCTCACCAGGAACTGATCCACGTCTGACCTTCATCTCTTGATTGTGTCCAGATCTTCTCCTGAAAGCAGTGCGTCTGAACTCCTCCACATCATACGCGCTTCTGACGCTCCTCCTCACCTTCTCAAACATCTCACATCTAAATTATCACTCTTGCAAACTCAATTAAAGATGGGCAGTGGTTCAAAATCCTCGTGTTGTGTTTGCAGCACTTCAAATCTTCAACCAACCCACACCAGACAGAGTTCGGCTATCACTACAACTCCACGCCTCCAAACCCGAAGCAGACATGAAGACGGCACGTAAGTGGACGTAAAAAAGCACAATATAGATTGATTAAATTGCTATTTAATATATTTATGGAACACGTAGCCCGAACAAACGTTTCATATAACATTTAAAAAAAGTAACTACATCGAAGTCACACTTAAACAAGGTCGAAATGCCATCGCATTAAGCCAATTTCTTTTTAAATTCCGTTCTACTTCACTTTTCTCCATTATTTTGCTCAATTTCCTAATGAACTGGCTTTAATTTAAGGTGTAGTAAGCGATTTCTGAGAAACGCTGTTGAAAGTGGATCGGACCGAGCAGTGCAACACACTTGTAGCCAATCAGCAGTAAGGGGCGTGTCCACTCATTAGAGTGGAGGCAAAGAATATACACTAATAAGAAGCGACACTCAATAGTAGGGCTGGGTAAAAAATATAAATTTTTCGATTTTAATCGATTCTCATTTTTACGAACCAATATCGATTCTTAAATCCCAAGAATCGATTAGTCTAGTCTGTTTTCACTTGATGAATAAGCAGAACATGCAGAGCGCCTCCCATCCAATAAATCGCACTAATCTTTGTGCTTTGTTACTTTTGATATGAAGCAAAGTCTCAGATTTCAAATGACGTACATCTTATTGTAAGATTCAAAAAATAAATACCGTTTTGGTGCTGTTTAATGTGGTGTGACAGATCACTTCAGCGCCTCAGTTAATGAGAAGCATGTGATCATCCTTTCCTCCTCTTTAATACCAGTTACAGCGCAAAATAAACATGAATAAACATCTGAAGGTATGTTAAAATATACAGTACAACTTACCGAAATCCGTATCATGTCTCGTGTAATAACTCAATCAGTGTTTCAACCTCAGAAAGACGTCAATAAAATAAAACAGCTTATAAACAATGTCACGTAACGTCACATTTACCTCAGAAAAACATATTCAGTGACCATAAACTCATTAGTCAGCTAGAAAAGTGAACTCTAGAAAGCATTCTGATAAATATAGCTATGCACCGTTACATATTCATTATATTTTTTATTTGTTCATCAATATTTAATGCATGTTTGAATAAATCCGTTATGACAGCCGCAATTTAAATGTTTATATTTAAAAAAAAACAATTGGAGTAGAAATGATTATGTAATTCTGTTGTAATTTAAGTGTTTGTATATAAATAAGTTAATTTAACCTTCAATATTATTATTATAGTAGTACCAACTGACTTACATGTGTGGTTTACAGCATTAGTTGAGAGATTGTTTTCCTCTAGAAAATTTGCCATGTACTATAACTGATATACAACATCCAAAATAATCAATATCGAATCAAATCGAAATTGGGTTCAAATTCTTTAAAAGATCTAGTATTAGCATTATAAACACTGAATTAATACCAACACATGAAATTAAATTAAGGACATGCATCAGAAAAATTGGGAATGTTGGACAATAAATATATGAATATAGCAGATTGATTTAGTCTATTGTCCGTTAAAAGTGTGAATTATGCGATAACGGACACAGCAATGCATCATGTATTATAAGATCATTATGTTTGTAGCGTGATCCGTTAAAACATACAATATTTTTCAATTCAGACCTATTACTATTAGCCTACTCCATTAGGTCTGAAATATATTGTTAGCTGCAAACATGATGATCTTAAATGTATTCATTATTAATTTACTAATAATATATGTGTAAAGTTGCATAAAATGGAAATACTCAATAAAGTAGGCTAACTTACATTACCTCAGATGGATAAATGGTTGCAATTCTGCAACTGGTAAAATAAACATATATAAGACAATACAACATTTACCGTAGGATCATACAATTACTGGTGACTTAATTTAAAAAAAACTGTTCTATTGTGCTCCTGATTTGGCAGTGAAATTCGCCGATTTTAGGTGCGTAAGAAGTGAAGGATTCAATGATCCAGTTAGTATTTTCACCCCATAATGGCGGCCGCGCTACCGGAGCGCCATCTAGTGGCTGTTACCCAAAAAATATCAGAGCGTCGCCTCTTGGGTTCTAAGCTCTTTGGTGGAGGTGTTGCATAGCATGTTCGTGAATTTGCGGGCGGAGCTATATAGATAAGGGTGCGATCCTTTTGGGTCGGGACATGTTTGTTTTTGTGATTTCAAATATCAACAATTTTCCAACAAGAAGGATTTTTTAAAAATATTTTTATGTTACATTTTATTTGCGAAAAAAATAACTGTTTAAATAAAATTATATAAAAACCTACATCCATTACAAAAAGATGTAGGCCTACATTAAAAAAGAAGCTTATTATGTTCTTGTTGCAGAAGAACTGATTCATTGAAACGAACCGTCCGAAAGAACCAATTCGCTAAAATGAATCGTCTTCATGCGAATAGCTTTTCATTGAAGCATCAGATTAGTGAAAACATTGGAAATAAAATATCTTCTAACAGATATTTGACTTGGTTATTTATTCACATGAACATAACTTGTAATAAAGCGCATCCCAGACTTTTGGTTTTATTAAATAAATTTATTTGGATATTCATTAGACAGGAAAATGTTGCACCAGATAATATCGTGTAGTAATAGAGAATTGCAGTAAAGCTGTATTGCTGTTTGCCAGGAAGACTCTAATCGGCTACTTCGGTTGATTATATGAATCTTTTTTTGTTTGTATTTTGTCTTTTATTATTAGGCTATTTATTTAGGCAAACACATGAGATTGAGACTACTGTGCCATAAACAAATGGTTAAGATTGCATTTCAATTAAAATAAAAACTACACCCCAGGGTTAATATTTCAGAGGGTTTTATAGCTGATCAAGTGGGAAGTTCGTCAGTCCACATGAGCAGGATGGGATTGTCTACATCTTTGGATAATCCGTCAGAACATCCAGTGTGAGTGAAACAGCAGGTTAAATGATTCAGTGATCCATCTGTGCAGCATTAGTCGTGGTTAACAGTCATACTGACAGGCTGGAATGCTCTGGTGTGTGTGTATGTGTGCATTTGCATTTGCATGTATGTGTGTTGGTGTGTGTGTGCGTGCCTGAGTGTAAGTGAGTGTGTATGCCTGCGTGTTTGTCTGTGCATGCGTGTTTGTGTGTGTGCGTGTGTCTGTGTGTGCATGTGTGTGTGTGTGTGTGTTTGTGCTTGCAGCTCAGATGGCCGCTGGGTTGCAGAACACTGTAGAAGAACAGATTATACACAGTGCAAATAGAAAGTCGATTAAACAGTGATACCTCAAGAACAAAATCACGCATGCAACATTCACATCAGATGAACTAGTTGATCTGAAACTAATGTACAGAGAGGTAGTTTATGGCATTGAATGAATATGTTTTCGAAGAGTAAGGCTTAATACAGGATACATTTAAGCTTACTGCATCTTCCAGCTCCAGGCTTCAGTAATATTCCCTCTGTTTCAGAGACTTTTAAAAGCTTTGGTAAAATTAGCCAGAATGATCCAGTTTCAATACAAGTCGAACTCTGTCAGCAACATCTGCTGCTGATTATCACAGAAAATCATTTCAACTCGACCCAAAATTGCATTTATAGAAATGCACTTACAGTCATTACATATCTGAAATTAGTATACATAAGAATGAATATAAAATATGATCTGAACATTTCTGAACAAATTTTAATTTACATATATTATCAAAATACAAAATAATTTAAGAATTAATTAGTTATTTTATTATTATTTATATACAATTATTTATTTATTAATATTGTGAATTTTAGCCTTTATTTTAATGTGCTTTTGTATTTATTTTTAATAAAACAATTTATACATATATATATATATATATTATATATATTTGTGTTTAATTTTACAGTTTTAGTACTTCAATTTAAACTTTAAAAAAATAGTTTTTTTGTCTAATATTTATATTTTTTGATATTTTAATATTACACAAATAAAAAAAAACAAAATACTAAATATTACAAAAGCACATGAGAAAATTACTAAAACATACTAAAATAAAATAAAAGATAATTTATATTATTAAATAATATAACAGTATATAAATAATAAAATACTCATTAATTTGTTAATCAATGTTAATTAAAATTTTTAATTAAAGTGTTTTTAAATTTGATATTGATATGTTAATCAAAAATAATTAATTTTAATCATATATATTAAATTAAAAGGTCAGATCATATTTTATATTCTTATAGAACAGTGTTTATTCTAAGGATATCTTGCCTCACAATCATATATATATATATATATATATATATATATATATATATATATATATATATATATATATATATATATATATATATATATATATATATATATATATATAGTTGGAATTATCTCTGTTTTAAGTGGCAGCATGATGTTTTCTATAAATCTTAATTTGTTTTAAACCCTGAACATTCATATTTGGTCTGTCAAACATCATCAAACATCATCAAACATCATAACTTGCCACAAACTACTAGAGCATTTTCAGTGATTATTCCATTTTAATAGTGCTAGTATCAGTGTTAGTATCGGTGACATTTGTAAAAACATTTGCATTCTCTTTTCAGTGATCGTACAACATCCCGTTCAGTCGACAAAACTGTGAAACATGAACTCTTTCAAGTCGGTGTGTGAAAAAAAAAAAAAAAGGGGTCACTGGCAAAAAGCTGCTGGACAAGGATACAAATATACACCCGTGATCACATGACCCATAATGGTGATGTCAGAGCATTGTGTAGGGTGTCTTTAGGTGTGTTTGACTTGAAGCGGCGCTGCAGAACGATCAAAAGCACAAGTATTGCTCTCGCGGTACTCTGATGTCTCCGCTTCAAGTCCAACACATCACTGGGGTTGGTGTGGTAAGGTCGCGGGCGTGAGGCACTCCTGTGGTGTTTAAGCTCCAAGCAGCACCTCGGATCTACACTACGAGAGGCAGGAATCAGGGGGAAAAGCTTCAGGGTCCAGAGACCTGGGCAGTTGAGAGGGAAACGTGATTTGACTCTTTCTGCTGTTGTTGAATCCTGGAGAATCGCCACTACTGTCCATCTGCTGCCAGACACAGATCAGAAGATGATTAATAAAACACACATCCGAGGAAGAGCAAAGATAACTAAAAAAAAAAAATAAAAAATATTTAAAGTTTTAAGAAAAGATAAAAATTAAATGCAACCATTCGTAGTTCTAAAATAGCAACAAACAAAAAAATCGGTAAGGGGTCGGTAAGATTTTTAATGTTTTTGTTCACCAAGACTGCATTTATTTGAGCAAAAATACAGTAAAAACAGTGAAATATTAGAATTTAAAGTAACTATTTTCTATTGTAATATATTGTAAAATATAATTTATTCCAGTGATCAAAGCTGAATTTTCAGCATCATTACTCCAGTCTTCAGTGTCACATGATCCTTCAGAAATCATTGTAAAATGCTGATTTGCTGCTCAAGAAACTTTTCTGATTATCATCAGTGTTGAAAACAGCTGCTTCATATAATAAAGAACAGCGTATATTTGAAATAGAAATCTTTTGTTACATTATAAATGTCTTTAGTGTCACTTTTGATCAATTTAATGCATCCGTGCTTAATAAAAGTATTAATTTATTCAAAAAAATCTTACTGACCACAAATTAATGCATTTAGTTTTAATTCATTTTTAATTAAATTTAATGAATTAAGTCACTCATAAACATACTTTATCACTTGAAAAAAATGTAAATAATCCATTAAACATGAAAATATTATGCAATTATAAGACATGTTTCCTTATATAAAACCTTTTTGGCATTAAAGGTTCTTTAAAAATGTGTCAAGAACAAATAAGACAAGTCATTTCACTCGGCGGCCATCTTTGAAATGCTATTTCAGTCATGGAAGTGCAGCTCCTATCTCTTTGAATAGGGAAACATCAAATTCTCCAAAGCTTTAAATTTCATATTTGAAATCAACAATAAAATCCAACAACAACTGTCTCATAAAAGCCTTTTTTAATGCTCAAATAGCATTAAAAAAGCCTATTTTTCAGGCTGGAGCAGTCAATATGCATGCACAGGCAGTTGCAGTGACGCAATGACTTTACCAATCAGCGACTGGCACTTTTATTTAGAAGGTGGAACTTATTCCACAATGTTGTGCATTGCACATTCTCCCTTTCATAGTAATATGAGTTCACCATCTTTCTATATATAAAGTCTTAAAACCCTAGAGTTTTATAAAGAAGCCCACTGAATCTTTGTTTCTAAGAGTGACTTGTTTACCTGTAGGTCGAGCGTCCCCGGTGTGTTTAGTTCTTTGTAGAGCTGTGGCACTGAGGCAGGAGGAGGCTGCTGACTATCTACAAGAGACTGACAGGTTAGTCCTTCCACAGCTAGAGGGCAGAGTGGAGCAGCGGGACAAGAGTAGCACAGACAATAAACATAAGCCATGTGCCAATTTGTGCATACTTTTGAATATGTAAAAGGACAGTATGGCAGTACTGGGGCATATAATTGTACAAACTGGGATGTAGCCTTTACTTACCTCTTTATTGCAACATAATAGCTTTAGCAGCATCAATGTCAAACAGGTTTCTGAAATAATAGCTGGTTTATAATTGGATGGTCTAACAATCCCTTACTCCTCCACCTAAACCAGCTAGAATCTACCTTAAGCTAGTTTTTAGGTGCATTTTCCAATATCAAAATATAATGTTGCTTGTTAACATTTACAAAAACAGTCCCAACTGTAATAAGGACGAAGACTCAATCGATGCATTTATACCTGTTATTTACAGTATATACGAAGAATATACAACATTACGGTCCAGGTAACAACAGACATATACAGTGTTTTGCCGTATACACATGCATATGACAGCAGACGGGGACATTCAGTGACATGAATAACAGTCTGCTCTCAAAAAGTGTTGCATTTGCACAAAGTGGCTGTTAGTTTTCAGTAACACACAATAGAAAACACATTCATCTAGTACACTCCAGTAGTGCAGATGGTCACAGATGGATGTCATGAATGTGAGAAAACCAAAGAGAAAGTGATGAAGCAGGAAGCATTTGACAGGTTTCAGTCAGAATAAGATGGCGAAACATTGGACTTTTTGATTTTGGAGATGTGCAGCGATGATGTCATGATCATATGATCATGTGCATACGTGTTTGTGCGATTCAGGCCTCAGGTGCGCGGGTGCAACAGAGAGGAGGTCTCACAAGGTTTCTGTCCTGATTTGGAAGACACGCTCCTAAAACTGCTTCATCTGATCACAGATAATTACATAAAGCCCTCGGTACGAACCAAAACAAATGCCAATCAATTTCACCCAATTATCAGTCTCAGATTTGACTTCTTAAATGCAGGAAAATCAGCATAAAACTGCACATTAAAATAAACAAGGATGGAGAAAAAGATACTTTTTAAAGATCGCCCCCTACTTATAGTTCCACTGTTCGATCTACAAAACACAAACAGAGAGCGAAACTAAAATTTACACTCAATTTCATGCAATACTGAGGCCTGTGTGAGCATTTATAAATTAAAAACTGAATTGGATCATTCTACAATCACAGTGACATTTTCATTAAAATAATTACATTTAATTTATTTGTAATTTTTTTTCTCCCAAAAATCAAACTCATGATTTACTAATGCAATGGTGCTGTCAAATCGATTAATCGACTTATGCATTTACAAACTTTTATGTTCGATGTGATTAATCGCGATTAATCAATTTGACAGCACTAATATATATTACTGTTAGACGTTTTATAATATATATATATATATATATATATATATATATATATATATATATATATATATATATATATATGTATATATAAAATTATATTTTTTTACTAATGCAATAGTGCTCAAATCAATTAATTGCGATTAATTGCATCTAACATAAGTTTACGATTAATCGGTTTGACAGCACTATTGCATTAGTTAAAATAAAATTTTTATATATGCACATTTTTTTACAAACTTATGTTAGATGCAATTAATCGATTTGACAGCACATATATATATATATATATATAAATATATATATATATATATATATATATATAAAAGATTTCTTATATACATAAAAATATATTTTTACTAATGCAATAGTGCTGTCAAATATATTAATCACATCTAACAAAAGTTTGTATGTATATGTCTGTGTGTATGTATGTATACAGATATGTATATGTATATATATACATATATATACACACACTCACACACATATTATATTTACAAACTTTTGTTAGATGCGATTAATCAAGATTAATCGATTTGACAGCACTCTATATATATATTATACTAGAAACTGGAATTATATTTTTATATATATTATATAGGAATAATTAAAACGATTGTAGAATGAACCACTTATTTGAAAAAAACAAAAAAAAAAAAAAACTGAAAATGTATTTAGCAGAAACATGCAGTTAAAATGGCATGCAGGGAAATCATGGCAGGGTCGGGTTGAGGGTTCGATACCTGTCAAATGCTTCGAGCGCTGTGTGATGTTTTGTAGGGATGTTTGGGTCTGATTTTGGCTCTAGAAGGCCAGTGCATGGCCCATCAAGTGACTAGATGTGCAGATGTGTAATGGTGGGACACAGGCACCTCTCATTAAATACAGCAATATTTGAACAGAAAATACGTTTAACAGATGTTTGGGCCCATGCATGTCCCTCTCTAAGTGCTTTTTGACACTTCCTGCTCAATTTGGCAGCATCTCATTTGGCTCTAAATTCTGGAGAATGAGGTTTTGCCAAAAATGTGAATGTGTAAGGGGAAAAACAACAGGCAGAGTGTTTAAAAACATCAATGCAACTGCTGTAAATAAACTGTACAATGTTAATGGCCACCTTTAGACAGCTGACAATGAATGAAATTCCCTGAGAATTTAGTCATCTGGACATTTGCATCACTTCATCATTAACATACATTCAATGCAGTGTCACTATTGGTTCCTGTAAGCACTCACAACATTAATGAGTTCATTATCTGGAGCAACTTCACATCTGACCCAGACTGATGCTGACTGTAAATTAAAATGGTGTCTTGTATTTTTATAAACGTGACTCAACAATTTTTGCACATTCACCATTACATGGGCTGGGCTACTTTTATACTGTTTATCCACTGGATGGCACTGTGGCAACATCAACTATGGCTATGTTTGGAATAGCATGCTGCAGTATGCATACTGTGCACAGTATGTAACTAACATAGAAAACCCAGATGAGAAATACTGTATCCCATAATGCACTGCACCCGACTTAACCTTCCAATGTCGGATTAACTGATATGATCCTTAATATGAAAGCATTTTTACACAAACCTGAATAAAAAATGCAGGAAAAAAAAAAAAAAAAAAAAAAAATATATATATATATATATATATATATATATATATATATATATATATATATATATATATATATATATATATATATTTGACATTGAATTAAACACAACCTACTGAGGTCATGTGACAACACTGCAATATTTCTTTTTTGTCAATGCAACATACAACCATTTAAAATATTTCCCGTTGCATTATTTCATAAAAATATTAAGTCAAACAGAATGCATTATGCAACAGGAAATCATTTAAATAGTTGTATATAGTATAGAGTGAATACTGCGCAGTATGCAGTAAGTACAGTAGTACGCTAGTATTCCATTTGGAACACAGCCAGAATTTTTAAAGTAGTTAAGACATTGAAGTGAAATAAGATGAAACAAAATTGGATGCAAACTAACTAAGCTTAAGATAATTAAAAGACTTTTGCTGAAATAAAAGCAACTTAGTGAGAATAACTGATAATGTAGAAGCAGGTTAACTGAAATGTGCATGCATACTATTTTTTTAAAAACAGTAGGCAGCGTACATTATATACTAGGGGTATGACGAGACGGTTAGCTCACGAGACAAGATTGAGTTCACAAAAACAAGATGAGATTTTTACACAGTAATCCTCAATGACAAAAGGTCTCTTCAGACCTTAGAACTGTACATGAATTATGAGCTTCTACAACTTTTGACCTCCTAACTGAACTCCTTTCCACAAATTGATCATAGAAATAAAAACAGTATAAATAAAATTGTATACTCTGCGTATAATTAGTACTCTGTGAATAGGGAGCGACGGTGCTGAGCGTGCATTCTACAAGATAAGACATTTGTCAGATGCTCAGGCTCTGTTGAGCAACGAATCCTCCGCCATGGTCTTGTCAGTCATCTCGTCACTTTCTTCATGTGATTAGTAAACTCCGATTCCTGCTGCTGTACGTACGATGAATGGGATTAAAGTGACCGTTATCCAACTGAATTAAATGTTTTTTATTTCTATAAAAATCAAAACGACAGTGGAGGCATAATGTAAACGTAGCGGTGGTAACTAATTTCACCCTCACACTCCGTCATAGCAATATCACGAGACAGCTTTTCATCTCGACGAAAAATCTTGTCATATTTTAATCTCATGGCACGAGATCTCGTCACAACCCTATTATATACTGCACTAGATGCAGTATGCAGTACACTAGTGTTCCATTCCGAACATAGCCAGTTTTCTCAGATTATACACAACCTTAACTGAAATTGGCATTTCATATAAAATCTTGTTGCTTAATTGACTCTCCGTACAAACAAATAATGACAGACACGCAGCGAAGGTTTTAGTGTTCAGAAACCATCTATCATGTGACAATTACACATTCACCCTGATACACGCTAACAACCCCAAACAAAATCTGATTCTTTCAATGTAATGTCCTGTTGAGTCTGATTTAAAGTCTCTCGGACGTGTACTTGAACAGTCCACGTGCACTCAGATTGGGACAGAACACAGTGTCCTGAGAACTGATCAACAGTCTCTTTTGAAGAAGGCCGGGCCACTTGTGCTCCATTAAATCCCTGAGGTAAAAAAAAAAAAAACGAAAACCGAAACATTCAAAACAGAAACCAGTGTGTCCTCCTCTCTGCGGCACCCGTCAATAGCGGGGATGCTGGGAACTGTAGTTTCTGGGATACAAAGGGGTGTAGGTAGACGAGGGGGGCGTGTAGCGAGACGTGGAGCGCTGGAAGTGGCTGGGAAGGGGGCGAGATTGGGACGAGCTCCACATGGAGCGGCGACTGGCCAAAAGGGGGGAGCGGTAGGGCGAGGAAGGGGCGGAGCCTGGGGAATAGTGCGACTCGCTTGCATAGCGACGGGCCAGGATGGAAGTATGAGTCGGTAGATGGGTGTAAGAGTGCGGCTCGACGACATACGCCCGGACGCCCATGGTCCAGTGGCTGTATGGCGTGGTTGACGGTGTCCAGGAGGACGATGCGGGTGACGACGGGGCCTCCAGCGAGGGCGGGCTGCTTGGGGCAGAAGGCTGGGTGGGCATAAAGGTGGGTGTGGTGGGCGAGGTGATGGCGGCTGCTGCCGTAAGGACCTCGGTAATTGTCAAAGGAGTGTCGGGAAGGGGCGGGACTGGCGTTCCACTTACTTTGGGTGTGCCGCTCCTCAGCCGGGATGGTTTTCCCACACGGGTCCGGTGCGTCTGCTCTTGGTCGAACTCCAGGTCCTCCAGTTTCTGCGTGAGGGCGAGTTTTTGCTGGATGGCCATGCGGAGGAGGGAGTTTAACGTCTTTTTCTCGTCCTCTGCCGCCGCGAGTTGTCTCTGCATCTCGTCCAGCTGAGACACATACTCATCACACCTAATCAGAGAGAAGGGAGAAATTAGTATTTGGGCTGCACGTTAAATAAAGGTACTGTAAAGTATGATTCATTTTGGTGAATCGGTTTGCTCGGATGGTTAATTTAAAGGGGAACTATTTTGCAAAATTCACTTTTATGTTGTTGCAGTTTGTGAACACAACCACCCTATTGTGGTAAAAAAATCCATCCACCTCCATTTGTTATTTTCCCCATAAATCTGAAACAGTGTTTCAAAATGAGCTGTTCAGGAAATGTGCTCCAATGTGACGTCACATTGCACAGGCCCCGCCCATGACCGGTGATTGAATCTGCCCTAGTAGCTTAGCTCCTCCCCTGAGTGAGCTGTACCCAGTCCGCTATGTTTATCTCCATGCCAGAGAAGAGTAAGAAATGTATTCTTATTAAAGCTACTAAAGTTATTCAGTGAAGAGCAGTGAGTGACTTTCTGTTTTTCTTTTGTTGTTTGGTTCATATTAACAGCATATACAGCAGTAGGTGCTGTATATTATGCTGCTGTCACTTTAATACACATGTGATTTCTTTCCCTGCTGTTTATGTTCACAGACCAACTGTGTTTATGTGAACTTTGTGTGTGTTATGTATAACCTTGTATTTATTTGACAGTTTAAGTGCAATAAGACTAGAAAGAGAACTTAGTTCAATACTCACACGACGCACCATCTGACAGACAGCTTTCTGTGTGCGTGCTTCAGATGTGTGCAATCAGAAAACAATATATTTGAAGTTTAGACTGATAAAGCTTTAAAACTTTATGATAATGAAGAACTGCAATGTCACATGAGCATGACCACAATAGAGATGATAATCAAAACCAAACAGATATTTTAGTTTTTGGCAGAGTATCCATTGCACGAGCTGTAAAGGCTCCGTCCTCTTCTGGAAGTGGGGGCGGTGAGCAGCAGCTCATTTGCATTTAAAGACACATGCACGAAAACAGCGTGTTTTTCCTTCCATGCAAAAATGGGCATTTACAACATGATCTTTGGGTATTTTGAGCTGAAACTTCAGACACATTCTGGGAACAACAGAGACTTGTATTAAATCTTGTAAAAAGGGGCATAATAGGTCCCCTTTAAATGAACTGTTTGCGAACAAATGATTCAGTTGAGTTCTTGAAATAATCTCTACATACAGTATGTCCTTTTTGTAGTAAATATTTAGCTTCTACTGTTTATCATTGCATTTTCTATTTTTATAGGCTGTATTTAGTGCAAATCTTACTGTTCAAATGCCGTTTAATGTTCTCATCTTAACTGAGATGATCTGACTGCAAAAAATGATATTATTTAATAGTTATAGTGATATTTCTGCTCACTGTTTAGTAGCTTCATTGTAGTCAGCTTGATTATAGTGTTATGGTGCATTTGCTCACCGTGTGGCGAACATGGCTCTGAGGGAAGAGAAGGTGGCTGCATCCTCTTTTAGCGCCTTCAGCTCGTTCCTCAGCTTCATCATGGTCTCCGTCACCATGGTCTTCTCGTTCTCGTATTTACTCTTCAGGTTGGCCAGGGCCCCCTCAGCCGTCTGTGAAATACCAGCCATACAACCAACTTTGTGTCTAAAAAACTGGTTCTGCCAACAATACGTTAACAAACCACTACTGATAGACAATATAAGAAAGCACTGTTACCATTATAAAATCCTAATATCATGTTAATTTTGATATATGGGATATATTTAACAAGTAATTCCTTTGATAATTGCCCAATTTAAGAATAGTGAGTTCATATTTTCTTGAATTCATAATCTAACTCTACTGAATGTCATTTAACATGAACTGTTCATTCATGTGAATGCTTGTCATTGCAGTAACTAAGAACTCCTGTTTTGCACATAATAATGGTTGTAGTAATTACATTGCTGGCCCATATAGCACAGCACTTTCCCTCTGGTGTGGGATCTATAAATCGTAATGTCCATTAATCATCTCTGGCCTGGAAGGGTCATACAACATGCTTTTATATCACACAGTAGCCAAGAAGGAGAAAGAAATGATTTGTCGGATAGAACAGTCCCTTTTCATCAACATTTTATATTACTAGCTATTAATCAAACAGCTCAGTCGGGGTGCACCGTTCTGCCTGAAACGTCACATTTACAAGGTACTGGAGCTTTTGAGAAAGAACTAATCGCTATATTTGCCGACATTTGCCAGATTAGCAAATTAAATTTTTGAAAGGTATTCAGTTTGGTTTGTGTAAGTGGGAATGAATCAAACCGCAAAGGGTGAGATGGTTGAGTTCGGCTCATTTGTGGGTCCTTTAAGATCATTTGGGGTTTTTGGGGCGAAATTGGACGAACTCCAGATTGAGCGGCAACTGGATAAAAGGGGGGAGCAGTGGGGCGAGGACGGTGCGGAGCATGAGGAATAGCGCGACTTGCTTCATTTGTGTTTGGTTCATTTGTGGGTCCTTTTAGATCATTTGGGGTTTTCACTCATTATATCAGCCCAAGACCGCACTTAGACTTACTTAGACTTAGGCGTGTAGCAAGACGTGGAGTGCAGGAAATGGCTGGGAAGGGGGTGAGATTGGGTTGAGCTCCACATGGAGCGGTGATTGGCCAAAAAGGGGAGTGGTAGGGCAGGGAAGGGGTGGAGCCTGGGGAATAGTGCGACTCACTTCATTTTTGTTCAGTTCATTTGTAGGTCCTTTTAGATCATTTGGGGTTTTTGGGGTAAAATTGGGACGAACTCCAGATGGAGCGGCAACTGGCTAAAGGGGGGAGCAGTAGGGTGAGGAAGGTGCAGAGCATGAGGAATAGCGCAACTTGCTTCATTTGTGCTTGGTTCATTTGTGGGTCCTTTTAGATCATTTGGGGTTTTCACTCGTTATATCAGCCCAAGACCGCACTTAGACTTACTTAGACTTAGGCTTGTAGCAAGACGTGGAGTGCAGGAAATGGCTGGGAAGGGGGTGAGATTGGGTTGAGCTCCACATGGAGCGGTGATTGGCCAAAAAGTGGTATCATTTGTAGTTTTACCCATTATATCAACACAAGACCGTGATTAGACTACTCAAATGCACTAAATTTAAAAAGTGCCCTTAAAAACAAACTCTGATTGGTCATTTAACAATCCACTCAGATGGTCTGTTCCTGTCCAAGTGGACATTTCTTGGCTGGAGTAAGTTGCGAAGTGGACTAGACTGTCGATAGTTTAAAATCTTGGTATACAAGACTAGGCAAAAAAATGGTTACCCATGAGGTAACAGTTGTTACAGAGCAGTGTTAAGAAGCGCAGAAGCTAAAAGCAACATTAATAAGCCGTCAGAATAGGTTGGCTGGTGTAATTTGCTGAGTGGACCAGATTTTATGCCAATAATTACAAATCTTGGTATGCAAGTCTACTGCAGCTGAAGGACAGTGACCCATGTGGAAATATAGCAGTTTAACAAAGAAGCGTAGAACCTACACAGCAACATTGAGACGCTGGCTAGAATAATTTGCTAAATGGACTAGAATTTATGTCAATAATTACAAATCTTGGTATGCAAGACTACTGCGGCCGAAAGACAGCGACCCATGTGGAAATGTAGCAGTTTCACCAAGAAACATGGAAGCTACAGAGCAACGTTAATGAGAAGTCTGAAAATCTCAGTCAATGTAAGGACTCCCATGGTTCAATACTCTCAGGCCTCATGGCAATCAATAGGATGCAGGGTAATAAATAGAGCTGATTAGCCTACCTGCTTGTTGGCTTTTAACACAAGGCGCAAGGTTGCAATCTGCTCCCTCTTTGTGCTCAGGAGGGACTTGAGCTTGAGAATCTCCTCCATGCAGGCCTCTTTGTCCTTGTCCATCAGCGGGGCGAGCTCGCTGGCAGCTGCTCTCTGGCGGGACAGCTGGAGCGAGCGGTCCACCGCCTTCTGCAAGTGCTTGATCTGGTCGCGGATGATGGCATTGAGATGGTGTATGTTGGTGGGTTCGCGGCGGAGTTCTGAACCCGTGGCTGACTCGGGCGCTGGGGATGACGATGATGACGAGGAAGAGGCACTAACGATGGGCGAACCCAGTGGCGTCCTGACCGGGCTCTGCTCAGCAGTGAGAGGTTCTTTGGATGGTGAGTCAGACGGGCTACGCGACTCGGCGGATGTTGCAGCATTAATCGCCGCCAAGCGGCGTGCGAGCCGCGGGGTCAGAAGCACACGGTGGTCATCCTGCCCCTTGAGGCCAGCGGTGGAAATGCGCGTCGGGGTCCTGCCCTGCCGGTAGTAGTCCAGCGTAACGCGGTTCGGTGTCTCATTGTTGCACAGGCAGACATGGTGGTAAAGTTGCGCTAACTCCTCGCTGAATATCGCCAGCTCATCTTGGGCGGTTCCCAGAATTCCATGCGTCTCGAAGGCCGTGTTATTGGCTGCCTGCAGCTCGCGTTCCAGATTTACCGCCTTCTCCCGGCCTTCCCTGCAGCTGCGCTCCAGCTTTACCACTTGCATCTCCAGCGCCTGCAGTTGCGCCTTGCCCTGCTCATCCGCCCGTGCTCTTGCCTCCACGCACTCATTATATCTATCCTTCACCTCCTTCAGCTCCGCCTTCAGTCCAACTACCTCCGTCACGGCCACCCTGTACTTGCACTGCAGCAACTCCAGACTCGGCCCCTCCTGGCCGCCAGGGATGCACGTTGTCTCTTCTTCATCGCCCTCTTCTTCCTCCTTGTTTTCCTTGCTGCGCTGGCGGCGGAGTTTTCTGAACCGCTCGCCCAAGCGACTGGCCCTCTCATGCTGCTCCGTCAGCGCCCCCTGCGTGTGACGGAGCAAAGCCTGTGATTCTTGCAAACTGATGAGCAAAGATGCTTTTTCCCGTTCCACCTGCGACACATAAACAAGCCAAATATTGAATTTACCTGCCGGTTTAAACTGGTTAGTCCTGATGCCGGTCTAAATCAGTGCTTCTCAAACCTGTCCCCCCACCACTGCACATTTGGTCTCCCTTATCTAACACACCTGATTCAACTCACCAGCAGCTCATATTGCTTATTAAAGGGATAGTTCACCCAAAAATGAAAATTTTGTCATCATTTACTCACCCTTATGTTGTTCCAAACCTGTATGAGTTTATTTCTTCTGTTGAACACAAACCAAACAGTTGATGGCACCCATTGACATTCATATCTAAGGATGTTAATGGGTGCCAATGTTACCAACATTCTTTAAAATATCATCTTCTTGATTTTTGTTCAACAGAAGAAAGAAACTCATACAGGTTTGGAACCACTTGAGGATGAGTAAGTAAGGACACAATTTTCATTTTTGGGTGAACTATCCCTTTAAGGCAAGATACTACAGACGAATAGAGTAAAAAATAAATAAATAATAGATATCACCAGACTCCCCAGTTGATTAATCACAGTACATTAAGGCAATTATTTAAGTTTTCTGAAAAGTTATGGTTAAATGTGCAAATAAGGCATTATCTAATTAAATATGCACTAAATTACAGCCATTTCCAGAACAGAAATCTGAACACTGGATAAAGCCAGGTTCAAAATTCTTATTTTAAATTAACCTTTTATTGCTCAAAGACTGATCTTTCTAAGGGGATTTAATGGAGACATTCTTAAAGTAGTCTTTGTCTCGTATGCATTCAATGATATGGCGCATTCAAGTAATTTCGGAAAGATCGTATTTACGAGTTGGGATTTTCTTTGAGCCTCGTTTTTCCAAGTTGGGGTCGCTTAAGTGAGAAAACATGGCGGATGCAGCTTCTGCAGTTGATGGTAAATTTGATGAAATGTAAAACTTTTGCATGCCAATTGCATGTACAAAATATGATAACATTGAACAATTATGATAGAATATATTATAATTGAATAAAAACACACCTGACGCACATTATTTATTCATCATTTCGTAGAATTAGACTTAAAAAAAAACTGTATTTTTTTGTAGAAAGGGTACGTTGCCATCTTGCTGTGATTGAAGTGATTTGAACGCACCTGACGTCCTAATTACAACTTCCCGACTCGTAAATACGAACTTCCCACATGAACGCACCAACAGTTTTGGAAAAAACTGCTTTTGAATGAGAATTACCAGGACAAATCTGAGCACATACTGAGAACTCTTTTGAAATTTGAAGGGAGGCAAGTATAAAATTACTGGGGTCTTTGTCTCATGAAAAAACATTTGAGAAGCAGCAAAGTCTCCATCTGCTCTCCATTTAATCTCACAGCTATCTAGGAGAAACAATGGAGGTATTAGAGTGATTTCATTTGTGACCTTTATTTGCTATTATCTACTGGAACAATGATATTTACACCATAAAGTGTTCTCTATGGCCATTTGTAGCATTGAATTTAAGTGTACAGTTAACACATATTCAATGTTTAACATGGATGCAAAGTTCATATGTATATGACTCAACTGAACTTGCACTTTAGGAACAGTGATCTCTTGTGACGGGAAGGATATAAATAAGCCAGTAGCATGGCACATTAGTGCGTATGGTGGTCTCATATTTCATCCCACCACACTGCAGCATCCCGTTGTAAACAGAACAACGCCTAAACCAATGCAGCAGACATTTCTCACTATTTAGGAACATGAGCATGAAAGATGAATTTAAGAGGTAAATTGAAGAGAATTAAAGAGGTAAATTGGCAACATAAAGCTTTGCTGTATAAAAAATAAATGTATGCTAATGGAAAGTTATGCTTATACTGTTTATATATTCATTACATGGGCGTGGCCGAGACATGCCCCACCCCTTCACACTGACCTGCTGAATCTGCTGTCTGAGTTTCAGGATCTCAGGGCCATTGAGCTCACTGAAGAGGTCAGGGGTCAAAATTTCACTCTTCCTCAAACTCGAAGACCTGAAATCTCCGTTCAGTCGGTTTAGCACCGAACCCGCCGCGCCCTGGAGCAGATGCCCGTTGCATTTGCCACCATCCTCACTGCTGGGCGAGGTGGCGGCTGTCGGGGTTGCACTGCCGCTAGGTGGCGCTGAGCTCAAGGCGATCAGATGGGCACAGCCTGAGCTGAAAGCCCCGTCGCACACGGTTAGATGTTGTGCTAATTCCTTGCGCAAAGTGTTCTTCATTTCTCGCTCACTTTTCAGAGCATCCAAAGCCTCTTCCAATTGGCTCTCGGAGATGTCCTTCAGGCGTAGCGCATCTTCTAATTGGCTGTTGAGCAGGGCTGTCTCCTCCTCCAGAACTTTGATTTCATGCTTCAGGCCTTCATACTCCACCTGAAAGAATGAAGAATAACCATTTTTTGCTTTGATTCTGGAAATATCTGAGACTGTTTCTACATAATCTGCCACAAACAGTCATGATGCATAAAGGTCTTGGATTTACTCCTAGTTTTGAGAATATTTTTTTAAAGGGGTTCTTGATTATGATTTCACTTTTTTATCTTTAGTTAGTGCGTAATGTTGCTGTTTGAGCATAAACAACATCTGCAAAGTTACGACGCTTAAAGTTCAGTGCAAACTGAGATATTTTCTTTAAAAGAAAACACTTTTTAAGGACTACAAAAAAGGCTGGTAGGGACTACAATGAGCTTCTTCCCGGGTTGGTGACATCACAAACCCCACAATTTACATAAACTCCGCCCCCGAGAACATGCAACAAAGGGGTGTGGCCATGTTGGGCTGCTTTAGAGAAGAGGAAGAGTTGTTGTAGTAGAGTGTTGTTGACATGCCGTCATTTTACGCCGGACTGCTTCACAAACGAGGGTCAATTCAACACAAAAGATTAACATGACGGCACATGCTAGTTGATGAGATGAATCAACTCCACAGCAACAAAAATAGTAACATTAAGCCTGTCGACTGAATGCATGTTGCATTGTTGCATAAAATGGAAGCAAGTTTTGTATTGTTGTTTTGAAAACTCTGTTTGGTGACGACATTATCAACTTACATTATTGCTTTTTCATTCCTAAAACATAAGGTCCAGTGCAAAGACAATTTTTTATTTTTTCTTCAGTGGAAATGCACGCAATGGATTTGGTGCCAGAACCGTGTCGGTGTAAAGGGGGTAATTGTGTGCGCTTTACCTGGTTCTGCTTAAGCGTGGATACCAGTTTCTGCAGCGAGATGTTCTCCTCCTCCAGTTCGGTGTAGTCTTGCAGTAATCTGGCCTCTCTGAATTTATACTCTCTGATCTCCTCTCTCATCCGGCTTCTCTGCAGCTCTAACATCTCATTACTCTGAGAGACAAAGAGAGGGAAACAGAGAAAGAGAGACAGTTTAAAAAATGCAGACCTATCAAAACTACAGAGATACATCTGCAATGTCAAGACCATAACCGATTAATGCAGGTTATTAAAAAACTCTTCACACTCAATGAGTATGTTTCTCACCTCTCTCAGTTCCTGTAAGATAGAGCCAAGTCTCTCGTTCTCGGCTTGCGTGCAAGATGCCTGCGATCTGCTGCTCTTCAGCTCAGCTTGCTGCTCCATCAGGCGGCCCATGTAGTACGCTTCCTTAGTGGCCGACTCCTGCAGTAATGTCTCCTCGTTGGTCTCCCCATCTTCAGCCACCTTCCTTTGGGTGGTGTACGCCTGGCTGAAGGCCTGATAAAGAGAGAGAAGAACAAATGGTAAATTAAAGTGCCCCTATTATGCTATTTTAAGGCTTCTAATTTTGTTTGGAGTCTCCTACAATGGGTTTACATGCCTTAAAAGTAAAAAAACACTGTAATTGTTCTGATAATATACATTGCAGCATCACCTATTTTCTCACAATGTCTGAAACGGTTTGATGAAAGATTCAGTCTCTCTAAACCCCGCCTTTCTGAGAGCCTCCTCTGCTCTGATTGGTCAGATGGCCCAGTCTGTTGTGATTGGTCTACTCTGTTCTGATTGGTCAGATTTTACGTTTTTCCATGTAATATTTACATTTTATTTTATTTCAGCTTCATTTAGGAACAAAAAACATTTGAATGGTAGTATTAGCTCTGATTAAAGATATTATCCCTATCTAAAAACAGACAATTGGGACAAAGATCCTATAAAGGAGATGCTGTATACTGCAGGAGACACATATTCAGTGTCCTCGTAATGTGAGGTGAAGTTCAGGCAATATTGGCTATAATCCGGAAGGCGTGAGTGGAATAGATGACAATGGTGATCTCGCATAAGACATTGAGAAAATCAATGCAGCGCTCAGCCAAGAGAAGCAGAAACTCAGAGCGTAAAAAATCAATTGGGAGGTGTATTGGAGCTCAACGCTCCAGGTATGAGGGATAAGAGAAGAAATAACAGACTTATGGAGCAGTGCATTATGGGACTGATAGCAAACATTTAATTGCATGCATGATAGGAGGCAGAATGACTGTAGTATTTGCTGCATGTCTCCAGCTATCAGGGAATGTTCTGGTAAGGTTCTCTCAAAATTATGAACAAACGTTCTTCTAGTAATGTTTATAGAACCTTTGTTCAAAGTTGATCTTTGGTCTTTAATAACGTTCTCGAAATGTTATTTACACATCGTTGAAGGGGCGTTTTTTTCTGTTCATGTAACATTTTTCAAATGTTTCAAGTTGTTTCGGAATGTTTAGAGAACATTCAAATGTAACGTTCACATAATGTTTGCAGAATGATAAAATGGAATGTTTCCTTAACGTTCAAATATGTTTTGAAAACGTTTAAAAAAACTGAACATTCAGAGAACATTAAAAAAAATTATTTTCATAAAATGGGAATGTTAGCCAAATCTTCTTATAACATATTTTGGTTAGCTGGGACTCTTTTACTGTGTTTCCTCCTTCGTAAGAGCGAGAGTGTCATAGTGGCTCACTGTAATGGAGAGAAAGCCAAATGAGTCTTGTGCGCTCAGAGGGAAGTGTGTTTTCCCTGCATGGATGGAGACCGATGGACCCCTTCAAACAGACGCCACTGGGCTTTTCCATTAAGCTGGAAGTTCAATCAAACTCTCTCTCATGGGCAGTCAGTCCTGCTGTGCTGGGAAAACTCAGTGTTTTTTACACTAGGGTGAGAATTGTGCTTGAACTTTTGAAGTAGTTAGTGGTGTTCGTTAAGTCAAGCATACTATTGCTCAAACCATTTGAATGAATCTCTAATCCTAGACATTATACTTTGGGACCAGATTTTGCCCTGGGAGGCTCAATGAAAACAATCATTACAGACATGTAAATCTTGAATTATTGGAGAATGTAGTGTAACGATGAGTCCAGGACATGAAAGATGGTTAAAGTTAGGCTAGTTATTTAGGAAACTAGGTCAAAATTAGAATAACACAAGGCAATAATAAAAATAATGAAAATATTATTTTTTTAAAGGGGTCCTTGATTATTATTTAACTTTTTTTACTTTAGTTAGTGTGTAATGTTGCTTTTTGAGAATAAACAACATCTGCAAAGTTATGACGCTCAAAGTTCAATGCAAAGAGAGATATTTTGTTTTACAGAAATCACTTTTTAAGGACTACAACAAGCTTCTTCCTGGGTTGGTGACATCACAAACCCCTAAATTTACATAAACCCCGCCCCCAAGAACACACATCAAAGGGGGTGAGGCCATGTTGGGCTGCTTTAGAGAAGAGGAAGAGTTGTTGTAGTAGAGTGTTTTACGTCATTTTACACCGGACTGCTTCACAAACGAGGGTCAATTCAACACAAAAGATTAACATGACGGCACATGCTAGTGGATGAGTTGAATCAACTCCACAGCAACTACATAAATTTAGAATTCAGATAAAAATAAAATTCAGAAAATTCAGAAACGTCCAGTTTCATTCTAAAAGTTGTAACTTCTTCCTGAGTTTCTCCATCAGTGTCGACTCCGGTTTGAACAATGTAAGGCTGAACACCGTTACTGACAATCCTCATTTTGGCTGCGTGAGATTCTCCAGCTTTGTTGTTGTTGAGCTGCTAAAGCTCCGCCCTCTTCTGGAAAGGGGGCGGGGAGCAGCAGCTCATTTGCATTTAAAGGGACACACACAAAAACTGCGTGTTTTTCCTCACACCGAAATAGGGGCAAATTTGACAAGCTATAATAAATGATCTGTGGGGGATTTTGAGCTGAAACTTCACAGACACATTCTGGGGACACCAGAGACTTATATTACATCATGTGAAAAGGGGCATAATAGGTCCCCTATAAAGCAATTATTACTCCTTGTTAGTTTTTAATAATAATAAAAATACTTATGCAAATGTTTTATGCGAATTTGTAATTTTGCACACAAGTTAAATTCGCAACTCTGGATGGAAACACAGCTGTAGATCAGAAAATGCATGCTGTATCACCCATCATGACTAATGAAATAGAAGATCATATTCTTTCTCCTGATAAAATCTGAGAAGAAATGAATGTCAAACTGATGTAAGAATCTTTTAAGGGGATGGGTGATGCTTCTCCTTATGCTGTTATTAGATGATAACCAATGACATCATTCACGCCGCGTAACAATGAGTCAGCAGTGGCAATATTGTTTAAATGTAAGCATAGGAATAGAGAGATATACATTGTTTTTCTTTAATGTGTGGGAGACAACTATTTGCCAACAATAGTTTTTCTATTTGCCAACAACAGTTTGTGGATAATATTTCTATGTGCAATAATATTTCATTCAGCACTGGAATCATGATGATCACAATCTGAGCTCTTTTGACTGGGTTTCTTTAATAAGCTTTCTCAATGTTTGGAATAAAGACAACTGAAAGTGAAGACACGCAGTACCAGTATTTTTCAAATAAATTACTAAAACTAAAACTGAAATAAAAATAAATTAATGCAATATTTGAAACTAATAAAAATGGCAAAAGCATTTAAGAAAATTATTCAAACTAAAAATAAAAGTTAATATAAATAATATTAAAATAACACTGTGCAGTACACACTCAATTAAAGGGAGTATTGGATGCAAACAGACAGCATTTATACTTCAGCTTAAAAAACACATGCATAATATAAATTATATTAGTCATTTACTTTTACATGTAACATCACTACAGTTATTTATCACTAAATTAGTGTGAAATATGATGAATTATACATATTTATAATATTTATATAAAAACATGTGGATGTATTATATATATGTATATGATTTATATATTAATCATATTCAAATCATATTTGTTTTCACGATGATGTCATAATACTCCCCCTAAAATTTGTGTGATGATGATGTTTCCGGACATTCCAAATGAATGGATTGTGTCAAGTGAAGTGAACTTCTACAGATCTATCCTGCTCACTGCATAAGGACACACACACACACACACACACACGCACATAAAATACACACATGGACTGTGGAGATCACCCAGGAGATTCTCTTTCTTCACAAAGACAAAGCTGACTCTCACATCAGCCCTCCCTCCCTCCCTCCCTCTTTCTCCTTCTGTTCAGACACACCCCAGACAGTTCTCACTCCCACAGCGCAGTGTACATGTGTGAGTGTTAGTGAGGCACAAATCTATCTATCTATCTATCTATCTATCTATCTATCTATCTATCTATCTATCTATCTATCTATCTATCTATCTATCTATCTATCTATCTATCTATCTATCTATCTATCTATCTATCTATCTATCTATCTATCTATCTATCTATCTATCTATCTATCTATCTATCTATCTATCTATCTATCTATCTATCTATCTATCTGGTTTTAAATAGATAGATAGATAGATAGATAGATAGATAATCTATCTACAGTATCAATCAGTGAAAACAGTCAGTTTAACAGATGTCTGCTGGCGCTGTACAGCAGCTCATGTGAGAGGCGGTAAGCTGAGCCTGATAATTTTCTGGAGAGAGGTCCACACAGACACATGGATCGATATGAAGGCCCGCGGGCCGCAATGAACCTTTATATGTGACCCGCTCTGCAGCAGAGCTCAAAACCACCTCAGAGTCAGTTTATTTCTGTACAGGAATCCGATCAGATGGTCCTGAAATGGTGTGCGTCTGATAGTTTCATGTTGCACGGTGTTTGTGAGAGACGGAGCTGGTGAAAGTGACGCCTCCATGTCTGACATGGTGTTTTTTGTTGCATAATACAAAATAATCATCATTAAACTGTTTCGTCCTCGTCCATCTCATTTGTGAAAGTGTGCATGGAAGTTTGTCTTGATATATCTAGATTGATGCTAGATTATAAAAGAGATGAATATAATAAAACATTTCACATGCATGTCATTGCATGACAGTAGAATTTGCAAAAACACTTATATGTAAAATCCCTGGATGCATTTAGAGGGTGTAAATGTGAATAAATGTCATGAAAATAGTCACAATGCAAAAAGATAAAATAAAATAAAATCCTATGCAAGTTAATTTAACATTTTTTCATATGATTTTTTTGTTAAATATGACCTGGGCGTGTGAGATTCAACCAGGGAGTGTTTTAATGAAGCCACTCGCCATGTGAATTATGCAGCGAATGTTTCTCTCAGTTTCTCTCATGGTTCCCTTCTAAGTGCCCGAATCTCTCCGATCCATAATTCATAACTAGGAGCAGACATGTCTCCAAGCTCCGGCCAGAGCGCTTCAGGAACTCAGCATGAACTCCAGAGAGATCTGTCACTGGATTATTTCAAAAGATAAAGCAGAAGTCTTTGCTGTAAAGAACACTTTTTGTCTTCATTTTTAACACTATGTCATAGTCAATCATATGATGTCCCACTCCCATACAAGGTGGTTTGCGCAGGTTATTTAGGGTACATATTCTGAAATCTCGTCCCCATGAGGAAAATCTGCACACACATATTCGTTAAAGCGACGATGCAGCAGATGCTTTTAGCTCTGAGCTGCGCCAACTAATGCACCTCTGCATTTTTCATCTTCAGTCCAGCGCTGACGTACATTACCAGCCACACATCCACTAACCACAGTCAGAAATGATCCGGAAAACCCCTTCAGCATGTTCTTAAAGCATATTACCACCAATTATGCCCAAGCATCTCATCAAAAATTATCTTAATAATAAGCCTTTAAAGCAATCCAACTTATTAAATAATCATCCAAAGAGCATGACAAGAAAACAATGTTTAGCTCATCCTAATATTTCTCATGGAAATAAATGTGAAAAACATACTGTAGATGTGCAACCACTGCTTTTTCCCTCCAGAACAAGAAACAGCCTCAAATATCCCTAAGCGTTATCGCTCTGAGACAAACTCAATCCTCAAAGACTACACTCTCAGTCGGAGTTAAAAACGCTCTCACAAGTCATACTGAAGGTTGGTTATATATCAGAGACACTGTAGACGACACCAGACTGTCTAAAATAAAGAGTCAATGACATCTGAGTCTGTTTTGCTTGTATTTATGATATTAAAGGAACAAATGTTGTGCTTTGATTGGCAAGCCACAACAGAAACGGATATATTCTGCCAATATTTCAAACTGGAATCAGCCAATGAACGGTCAGTTCTGCTTGTTTATTAAGAAAGAGTGTGGGAATCGTGATTGGGAGATTCACTCTGAATGATTCATATGGGCAGTGGAATCCAAGTAAACAACTATAAAACAGCTTTTGAAAGAACTGTTGCTCACTATGAAGGGAAATGCTGTGCACTAATAATAGTGATTGTAATGAATGGCTGATTGTAATGGGAATTCCTGGGAAGGTCACATTAGGCTCCTGGAAGCTTCTCAGCTCACAGGTTTGTGGGTTTGCAGAGGAAACACAAACAAAGACTCTGTTTGTTGCAAAACAAAAAGCCAAACTGTATATAATTTTAAATTTCATTTTTATCATACATATATTTATCACAAATAGTTTTGTTTATTACTGCTCTTTCTTTTCCAGTTTCATGATATGGTAGCATCCCAGGGCGATGGGGAGTCGTGAATGTCAGAAATAGACATTTATGAATAATATATCAGCAGATGCCTTCATCGTCTGGTATTTCTCAGATTACCATTATTATTTCATACTCCGGGAAAGACAGATAATTACCAATAAAATGCATATTACAAGAAATTATATCAAGATTAATCAATATTTACAATAAAAAATCAAAACATGAGCTGCCACAAATATATATATATATATATATATATATATGTGTGTGTTTTATTTATATATATATATATATATATATAAATGTGTTATCAGCATTATTTTCTTCCTTTATCCTGTTGCTTTATCTGCAAGGAATATATATATATATATATATATATATATATATATATATATATATATATATATATATATATATATATATAAAACATATATACGGTACGAGTCTGGAACCAAAATCAAATGCTTAAACAAATGCGAAAAACTGTATGCCAACAGAGTAGCATGTCCGAATATGTAGTATTCGAAAAACAGTAGGCGAAAAGTACCCGGAAAAACTACTAGTTACGGCAAGATTCTGAAATGTGCATATGATGGACATTATTTACTATCCCATGAGGCCACAGGAGAGGATTTATGAATGGCAGTGAAGCAACGCAACCGACGCTGGTAGGTCACATGACAATAACAACATCTCCTCAAACTGTCAGTTAATGATTATCCTAAGTATATACGAATTATATTGATTTAAAATATGCCTAGCTTACTATATAATGTGTACAAAAACACATTAGTGCATAATAAAACCAATTGAGCGTAATTTTTTACATTTGATTAACTGTTGCCTAATATTAAGCATATTAAGTGAATAATTCAATCATTCATTTGTTTTATTTATAACTTCAATATATAGACATTTAACACTTAATTTAACTCATAATTACATAAAGGATGATTGTGAATATATGTAGGGTACAGTCTGCTTAGACTGTATGTGGTTTCAGACCAAGCGGCAACCTCCCCCAGTCTCTCTTGAAGCCAATACGGAAGTGACTTAAACTGCGATTCATCGACTGGCCGCTAGGGGCAGGCTCCAAAAGAGAGCAGAATCTCATTGAGTTCCATGTTAAATTGGACAAATTTACAGCAGAAAAAAACATGTTTACAAGTTGGTTCAAATTGTGGTTTTGGTCTATACTGCTAATTTTGCCCTTCATCACAACTGTGAGGGGGATGAACTCATTCTTTTAAATTATATTAAGCCTTAAAGTTCTGCATAATTAAGGGTGTGGTCACTTGAGTGACAGGTAGATGCCGCTGCCGTCTGTGAGCCGTCACTTTACCTCAGCTAATTCCAGCCGCTGAATTTGGCATCTTAGCCGTATTTGTGCTCGATTATTTTATACAATTATAAAATATGGCTTGCTGGATAATATTCGAGACTGATGTGTCTGTGTAGATGTGCATGCATGGGGAAGAAACAGAACACACGTTGTTGGATCGTGACATTGGCTGAAAGTTTTGTTTGTGAGATTTACTACAATGACAATGGCGGGAGGATATACAACTCTGACAGCACTGCTTGGATATAATAACTAAAACTGCTGCACTATTTTGAAAAAAAATATACTTTGGACACTGGCTCATTTGTTTGTTAGATACGATCGTATACAGTTTTACAACATAAACGCTGCTCAGATTGCATCCTTTCTTGAAGAACGATGACAGAGAGCAGATCATTCAGAAGAAATGTTATGCAAACAATGGATAATATATCAATATTTCATGGACAAAAAAGCACTGTTTTTGTTTTGCAATGGACATTATATTTTACCCAAGTGCCACAGATTGGATCACATCAGGTCAAACCACCTCCCCGCCTTTTTGCCCATTTTCAGTTATCCGGGAGTGACGTTCGGTGACGTGCAGCTAAGATGGCCGCGGCCTCATTTACGCGTCAAAACTGCTGTTCAGAACTCTATGACATCACGGACACTACATCCATATTTTTTTACAGTCTATGTTTCAGACACACTGATTGTTCTTAATTTAAAAAAATATATATTTTACCCCATAGTTGTGTGCTATGCATATTTTCATGCATATACACGCTTTTGGGATCGGACCACATTTCCACCACATAAAATATCGATGACTTTCTTCCCAGTCCTCACAACACTGGCACATTATCATATAGATGACACAGAAAAATATCACTTAATGCCAAATTTGTGTGACCGGTTTTCCAGTGCAGACCTCTGATCTGTTAAACCACAATCAATACAGTTCATTGAGATTTAATGCCAATTCAGAAGTAAAGCATGCAATTCTCATTTTCAGTTACTGTTTTCAACTCGAAAACACAAAGAATCCTAAGAATGTAATACAATTCTTAAAAAAATAATCATAAATCCATCACTCTATTGTTTTGTTCCATTTTCTGTTAGCTTTGTATTTTTGGCAATCTCACTGACAGTCTTTGTGTTCAAGTGCATATGGAGGACTCCTGAAGCAGACATGCTCTTCAACCGTCTCAATCTTATTATCCACGAGCATGTTTGCTGGCAGCCGTCGCCCTGTGCTAACCTTCAGCGCAGTCCACTGCAGTCAGCAAGAGTACGCTAGATCCACTAATAAACTCAGGCTGTGAGAATATAGACGAGGAAGCAATATGGGATGAAGATTAATGTCCTTATGCATCAGTCGAAAACATAATTTAGCTTGCGACTCGTCATCAGCAAATCTGAAACATCCAGGGACACTCATGTTTACATCTGCTGTAAAACTATGATGTGAAATCTCTTGCTTATGAGGCGGTCCCTGCACTTTTCATTCCATTGACTTCCATTCAAATGCATGCGAATGCATTAGACCGGTGTGGTGAGAAATCGAGTCTCCCCCCCCCCCAGGAATCGGGTCTCCTTTAGGACCCAGGCGGTAATGCCTGATCAAAAGTTATCATGATGACTTGACTAATTATAACCTATTTCACTATTGTATGATGTGTATTACATAAAATGCACAAACAACATGCTTGAAATATAAAATAAATGCATTTGTACTGTATAATAAAAACTGGAAACACAACCATGCCTAAAAACTGACCCGATTCCACACCGGAAATGCAAGCTCATACAAAAAGTTTTGCATTTCTCTGCGGTCCAAAGTTCAAGTTTAGTGAACTCTGACCTGCGAATTCGCATCACGTGAAGCCGTGTGACCAGTAGAAGATTGATATGTCACGGCGTAACCTCTTGGCTGAATTAAAAGAACGATATTACTCGCAGTAAAGTCGAGAAGATTGTATATTTTTTTCATTTTAATGTATTACTTTTTGTTATATGTTGAATTCATGTTTATAAAAAACATGTCACATATCATATCACGACCGTTGCAGCGTCCGAAGAAATTTTGCATGCTCAAAGTCAAGTGTGACCGCGACTTTACTCAAATATTCTTAATAGCTGATGAGAATTCAAAAGGGAAAAGTAGATCATTAGAACTACGTTGCAAACAAATACTCTTGAAACTCATGCAGCACATCATTACTTCTTAATCCACATATATATATTAGTACAATCAAATTGATTAATCGCATGTAACAAAAGTTTGTATATATATATATATATATATATATATATATATGTGTGTGTGTGTGTGTGTATACATATATTTACAAACTTTTATGTTACATGCGATTAATCGGCTTGAATAAAATAAAGTATGTCCTGTGTGTATGGTAGATCATACTCAACAGCACTAATATTAGTGCTGTCAAATCGATTAATCGGGATTAATCGCATGTAACACAATAGTTAGTGTGTGTGTGTACATATATTTACAAACATTTGTTACATGCGATTAATCCCGATTAATCAATTTGACAGTGCTGATTAACCAAATCTAACATACACACATATAAACATTGCTGGATCCAAAATGGTCAATATTCATATTCATGCATTTTATGTTAATCTTTTATTGCTTGTGATTTTTAATGTTACTTATGATTTCAAGTATTCATATTATCTTACTCAATTACAAGCATATAGTGGTAACATTTGTGGTTAAGTTGGGCTCCTGCCAAAATCATACCAGAACGTCGATGTTCTCAGAATCGATCACACTTTGTACTTTTCCTACAATAATATTTTGTATCTCTGTATTCAAATGAAAGGGGATTTTTTAAAAGGTGTTAACCCACCCTTTTGAGGGGCTATTTTTTACTGTTTTTATCTGATAATGTCAACCGTCACAAGACCATAACATCACCCAATGACTGTTTATATTCTGATCTTCATCTGTTAGATACAATACTCTGAATTTTATTATTAACTATTAATTGCTTAATGAGTTTGTTTGTCTCTATAATTTCTAATGAATAAATTTGTTATTACTTATTCATATTTAATCTCTGACATAATCATTGTTGTACTGTCTGGATCTCATTCTCTCAAGTTTTTGCATCAAACATTTTCATGTTTCATGTAGTTAAAATGGTAGACATGGGAAATACATATATATATATATATATATATATATATATATATATATATATATATATATATATATATATATATATATATATATATATATATAGTATTTTCTGTTATTCCTGTTCTTAGCGATTTTTGGAAACATTCTATTCTTTTAAACTCTTTTTATCATAACCAGATTATTTGCCAGTATTCTTTTCTATTCTTTTCCATGACATATTTCTTGGCAACGTTCTATTCCATAACATGACATGACCAGAGTTTTGGCAATATTCTATTCTACTTTGTTGTTCTCAGATGTAGCCTATTCTATTCAATTCTGTTCTATAACGTAAAACACAACACGCCTGTTGTTTAACAAGGAGCCACGGTGAATAAGTCTGTACCTCCTGCAGTTGCTCCAGCTCCTGTCTGAGGGTCTCCTGCTCGGCCTCCAGCTCCGCATACTGTTGTTTGAGGGTCTGGTTCTCCTCCAGCACCACGAGCCCGCACTCCGCCGCCCGGACCTTCTCGCGGTTGGCCTCGGCGAGCTCGCGGCTCAGCCGCTCCACCTCCGCCCGGTAATGATCCACCGACTCCCCGCATCCTCCTCCGCCTCCCCCAGCAGCCATCGGCCCGGCCCGTGCCCTCCACTGCGCTGGATGGATGGATAGATGAACGGATGGATGGAGGCACCTGCACCTTACCCGAACCGCCAGTACAAAGTCAATGATCCAGACATTATCAACTAAAGAATGAATTTAATCCGAGTGAAAAATAAACATCGCGATCCTTTCAGGAGCCTCGCTTTCTTTCTCTCTTTCTTTCTCTTCTTTTTCTGCTTGATCATGGGTGTTGGGACGCCATCATCGCTAGGATGGAGAAAAGTGGCCCAACTCACTTCGGCTCTCCTCCTGCTGTGACGTCAGCCCATCTTGCTGCAGCCCTTCCCGAAGCCTGAGCTCATGCATATGAATTGAGGCTCGCCGACGTTGCTTGGTAACCGAAGTTCTAAGAGCGCCCAGTCCCGTGACGTAATGCATATTCATAAGCAGCTGAGATCATTTGCCTTCCGTAGTGGAGGACGTCACATTACGTCATTAATATTCATGATTTCAGCGTTTGCAGTATTGTTTTTTATTATTATTATTATTAAAGAAAGGGTTAATATAAAAAAATAAAAATTCTGTCATTCATTACTTACCCTCATGCCGTTCCACACCCGTAAGACCTTCGTTAATCTTCGGAACACTGCATAGGGAGCAATGACACTTCCTCTCTCAAGATCCATAAAAACATATATAAATCAGTTCATGTGAGTACAGTGGTTCAATATTAATATTATAAAGCAAAGATAATATTTTTTGCGCCAAAAAACGTAATGACGACTTATATAGTGATGGCCGATTTCAAAACACTGCTTCAGGAAGCTTAAGAGCGTTATGAATCAGCGTGTCGAATCTGCTGTTCGGAGCGCCAAAGTCACGTGATTTCAGGCGTTGGCAGTTTGACATGCGATCTGAATCATGATTCGACACACTGATTCATAACGCTCCGAAGCTTCCTGAAGAAGTGTTTTGAAATCGGCCATCACTAAATATGTCGTTATTTTGTTTTTTTTTTGGCGCACCAATAATATTCTCGTCACTTTATAATATTAATATTGAACAACTGTACTCACATGAACCGATTTAAATGTTTTTAGTACATTAATGGATCTTGAGAGAGGAAATGTCATTGCTCAGGCCTCACTGAGCCATCGGATTTCAACTAAATATCGTAATTTGTGTTCCGAAGATTAACGAAGGTCTTACAGGTGTGGAACGACATGAGGGTGAGTAATAAATGAGAGAATTTTCATTTTTGGGTGAACTAACCTTTTAAGTCATTCCAAATAACAACCCGGCATTAACATATTATCAATGATAGACATTAACAATTAGACCAAGCAGCATACTGTAAACAAGATGATAGTAACATAAACAAAAACAACAACAACAAAAAAAACGAACAAACATGAAAAGCAAATTATAACAGAGTAAATTAGATTTCAGGGGGTTAATTAATATATATATATTGCTAGTAAGAGAGCTTTAGGGCACTCCTCATTTTTAGTTGTTTTAAGGATTTAAATACAATTTTAAAATCATTTTTAAATACCTCAAAACATGGAGAAACTTTAACAAATCTGTATTTGTGTAGGTAAAATATGGCTACAATCAACACATTATTACACAAAAATTCAAATGTCTTTGTTGTCCAAAAAGTCACCAAATTTAACAATGTGATAGTCAAAGGCAGGTATTACATTTTTTGTCTCTAACCACTCATACTGACAATCTGTCCCAAAAGGAGTTAACAATCGTACAATTATAAAAAAGATGTTCCTGAGATTTTTTTGACAAAATGTACACACAATGCAATCCAAATCAAACCTTATTCTTAGAAATTCGTTACATGGATAAATGTCGTTAATTGTTTTGAAATGTACTTCTTTCATTTTAGGTAAGGACATGACAAGTATCTGGTTCTAACTTTGATAGTGTCAATTTTGGAAAACCTTGGAGATAGTTTTTTTTTTCTTTTAACAGGAAGAGGAAATATTCTTTTGTAATAAGTGATCTCAAAACCTTATTTTCATCCAAGAAATTATACTCGTCAATAAACAAATCCAGAGGTGTGGGTATTACAGAAGAATATTGTAATATACTTTTAATTAGATTTCTCAAAGCTAGGGATAGCTTTGACAACTAAAGAATATTGTCTATATGAATAATCCGAATTAAACTTTATTTTAAGATTATCATAACTTAACATATTACCATCTTCATCCATTAAATGTATTACAGCCCAAACTCCTTTTTCCATCCAGTCTTTATAAAATAAAGATTTCCTCTTATGTAAAATACATCTGTTATTCCAAATTATAGCCTTATGAGCATGGAGTAAAATTATGCTTGTACAGCATTTTCAATATAGTAACACCTTGCAGGATTGTTTTTGATTTATCTGAGGAGTAAGTCTCTAAAAATGCCACAAGAGGGCAGGCGTCTCCTAAACATTGATAATCAAGCCTGTAGTTCATAAATAAAAATCTAAAAATTCACATATATGCTATGTACTCAATCACTAATCACCATGTTAACGTTTTTTTTCTTTGCTCCACAGAAATATCTGATCCAACATCTGCATATCTGTCAGGAAATATTGATTAATCCCGACCAATTAAACACCGGGTTTTCTGCTGTTGTCAGAAGAGTGCGCTGATAAGATCGAGATTTCACTTCAGTGCTATAGGCTGTAAACACAGATAAACACGAAGGTGAAAAGTTGAACATTTGGAAGAGTGATGATGTCAAGGTAAGGCCACACGCAGCAGTAAAATAAACGAGTGTGTGAAGGTGCAGTGCCTTAAAGAACACTAACAATGAATCCGTAGTCATTTTTGGGCCAGTATTTTCCGTTGTTCACTTGAGTATTGTATTATAACACATTAAAAAACAATGGGTGTGTCTCAATCAGCTCACTAGTTCACTAGTCAGGGCAGTGATCAGGAGTCGGCCATTTAAGGGCTGTCTCAATCGCAAAATTCTTCCAGTGCAGTGGGACATTCATTCCCTAAAAATTCCCACAATGTACCGCAAAAACTAGGGAGCGTCGCCAAAGTCCCTTTCCATTAACATATTTCAAATCAGCAACAAAATCTGACATGAATAAATGTTGTTTCTTATACTCAAGTAGCGTTAAAAAGCTTATTTTTCGATGCACATGTGCGGTCCTAAGCGCAAGTCTCAGGTTTCTATGGGAATCGGAGCTTTTAATGGCAGCTGCGGTGATTTTTTGGGGAACCAAGCAGTTTGCATAAGAGTAGCCTACATATAACCAAACATGTTAGGGAAAAAAATTGAGAAAAACATTGTATACATTAAACAGCTGTATTCTATGGAGCCCCGCACTTGAGTAAATTGTGCACATGATTTACTAATTCGTTCCACCGATTTGCTAAATTGTGCTCACGATTTACTAATTCTTTCCCTCTATTTACTTACTGGTGCACACGATTTACTATTTCTTTCCACCAATTTGCTAAATTGTGCTCTCAATTTACAAATTCTTTCCCTCGATTTGCTAAATCACGCGCACGATTTACTATTTCGTTCCCTCAATTTGCTAAATTGTGCTCTCAATTTACTAATTCTTTCCCTCGATTTGCTAACTCATGCACACGATTTACTAACTCGTGCACACAATTTACTATTTCGTTCCCTCAATTTACTAACTCGTGCACACTATTTACTATGTCGTTTCACCAATTTGCTAAATTGTGCTCTCAATTTACTAATTCTTCTCCTCGATTTACTAACTCATGCACACAATTTACTATTTCGTTCCCTCAATTTACTAACTCGTGCACACTATTTACTATTTCGTTCCACCAATTTGCTAAATTGTGCTCTCAATTTACTATTTCGTTCCCTCAATTTACTAACTCGTGCACACGATTTACTAACTCGTGCACACAATTTACTATTTCGTTCCCTCAATTTACTAACTCGTGCACACTATTTACTATGTCGTTTCACCAATTTGCTAAATTGTGCTCTCAATTTACTAATTCTTCTCCTCGATTTGCTAACTTGTGCGCATGGTTTACTAATTCTTTCCCTCGATTTACTAACTCGTGCACACAATTTACTATTTCGTTCCCTCAATTTACTAACTTGTGCACACTATTTACTATGTCGTTCCACCAATTTGCTAAATTGTGCTCTCAATTTACTAATTCTTCTCCTCGATTTGCTAACTTGTGCGCATGGTTTACTAATTCTTCTCCTCGATTTACTAACTCATGCACACAATTTACTATTTCGTTCCCTCAATTTACTAACTCGTGCACACTATTTACTATTTCGTTCCACCAATTTGCTAAATTGTGCTCTCAATTTACTAATTCTTCTCCTCGATTTACTAACTCATGCACACAATTTACTATTTCGTTCCCTCAATTTACTAACTCGTGCACACTATTTACTATTTCGTTCCACCAATTTGCTAAATTGTGCTCTCAATTTACTAATTCTTTCCCTCGATTTGCTAACTCGTGCACACGATTTACTAACTCGTGCACACAATTTACTATTTCGTTCCCTCAATTTACTAACTCGTGCACACTATTTACTATGTCGTTTCACCAATTTGCTAAATTGTGCTCTCAATTTACTAATTCTTCTCCTCGATTTGCTAACTTGTGCGCATGGTTTACTAATTCTTTCCCTCGATTTACTAACTCGTGCACACAATTTACTATTTCGTTCCCTCAATTTACTAACTCGTGCACACTATTTACTATGTCGTTCCACCAATTTGCTAAATTGTGCTCTCAATTTACTAATTCTTTCCCTCGATTTACTAACTCATGCACACAATTTACTATTTCGTTCCCTCAATTTACTAACTCGTGCACACTATTTACTATTTCGTTCCACCAATTTGCTAAATTGTGCTCTCAATTTACTAATTCTTTCCCTCGATTTGCTAACTCGTGCACACGATTTACTATTTCGTTCACTTAATTTGACTAATTGTGTGCACGATTTACTAATTTGTTCCCTCAATTTGCTAAATTATGCTCTCGATTTACTAATTCTTTCCCTCGATTTACTAACTCGTGCTAACAATTTACCATTTCGTTCCCTCAATTTATAAATTGTGCGCAGGATTTGGCCTACTATTTTTTTCCTGCATGTCATGTGCAGGGCTCCGTAGTATTCATATTGCCTTGATGTTTTTACTTTTAGATATTGTTTCCAAATATTTTTATGTCAAGTTAAAATTGTTCAAACAATTGTTGTTCATATGGCAGTTTTCCATTTCATTAGACTTCATGAATACATTTTATCACCATCCACTGAGAAACACCATAACATCACATTAACAATCCTAGCTTCTTTTGGTAAACATGTATATTTTTTTGATTGACTAACATCTCAGGGATCTTTCAGTTAATTGTTCACAGAATCAGCCTCACAATTAGATTACAAATCATACTGAATCGTTTGAGTGAACAACCGACTCACTGAAGCAAGAACAGTCGTGTTTGATTCGTAATGAGCCAAGAAGCTTGAAGCTTTAATTTTTTATTTCAGGGCAGAACAAGCTTTCATAACATACATAAAATATCCCAGCTCGTAGATTATACTCTCGAATCAACATGTCATAAATCATGACACATAAATTATATCTATCTCAAAGTCCAATAAGAAGTTACATGTATTTTACAATTTTATTGAGGCATATTCATGTACAGAAAGCAAATAGACTTTTCAAGAAACCAAGTGAGTTTAATGCCAAACTGCATTCTTCAGTGTAATTAATAAAATTAAAGTGCAATACGGGAGAGTGGGGCTGTATCTCAGAAACTATGTTGATTTATAACATCTAGTTATTAAGATTTTGTGAATTCTATCCTCCAAACTGAAAAACATGTTCATAACAAATCAGCTTTGAGATAACTCCAGGCTTGGGTTTGATATTCAGCTTGTTTGCTGTTATCTGTTGTGTGTTTTCCTCTGGCATTCACCGTGCAGTCACCCTCGCGTTTACCCTCTCACCCTGGTCCTGACCTGCCTGTGAACTCAGTCAAATTAAGATAAGGCTGAACTTTATGGTTTAAGAGCCAATAAACCAATTCAGTGATAATTAGACATTTCGACAACAAAATTCATTTATGGCACCATATCCATTCAAGTTTACAGTTTATCTCTTGGAGGGTGAAGATAACATCATGATGCTGTTTAATAGAACACTTGTGATGAACAATTAGTTAAATACATATTTAAACTGTTTAATTAACACTTAGACATTGAACATTCTGGCAAGGTTCGCTCAAAGTTATGAACAAAAAATCTTCCAGTAGCGTTAATAGAATGTTTGTTCAAAGTTATCTGGTCTTTTATAATGTATGTTGTTCATGGAACATTTTTCAGTTGGATGTTCTAATGTTTTTAAATGGTACTACTTGTTTCGGAACATTCAGAGAACATTTGAAAGTAACGTTCCAATAATGTTTGCAGAATTCTAAAATGGAATAGAATTCTAAAACATTCATATAACCCAGAAAAAAACATGTTTAAAACATTTTAAGGACTTTTGAACATTCGTCTTCCTAACTTAATGGGAACATTAGCAAAACGTTCCTAGTTAGAATATACTTTTGTTAGCTGGGTATAAGCTACAATTTCATGCCACTGAATGTGAAATTGAATTATAGGTGTCATATTTGTTAGAAAACAGCATTGATTCATTTGCATGAGCCTGAACTTTCCCTTTTATCATTTTCTCAAGTTGAAAATATGATCGTCTTCAGACCTCTGGGAATGATATTTCATCATTCATCTTGAAGGATTCTGGAAATCTCTCAGTTCAGGCGGTGAGTGCTGTGTCACCAATGATAGGCCTATTATTAACTTAGTGCTTTTATTGTGATGAGATAAGGAAAATGATTTACAACTTGCCACACGTTCGTCACTTCACGTATGATGTCTTTTTTTAAAATAGATTTAATTTAAAACAATAAACACATGATACAGTTATTCTTATTTATATATATATATATATATATATATATATATATATATATATATACACACCAATGTGATAAAGCTGTTAACAGTTGATATGATACGAGATATCATATGACCTTTTAATCCAATAGGACAGAATAGATAAAAAAAAAAAAAAAAATCTTGATCTGAAGCTGGAAATGTGGATAGTCTTTTAGGTTAAGTGGGTTGAATAATGTCAGACCTATGAAATGATGATGAGGTCATATGTGAACGATGATCTAGGGTGGCACGTTCAGGAGAACCAATGGGAGGACAGATTGACGCCGGCAGCCAGAACTTCTGCTGAAACCTCAGGCACTGGAATTGAAAACAGCCATTTTATACAGTTGCAAATTCAGTTTTAGCATAAAGTCGCAATGAAACTGAAGTAGCGACAGATCTTTTCTATATTGTGATGTACATTCGTGTATAACATGATTATCAAAAAGGAAAAAAAAAGTAGGGCGGGGACTTGGTTCTATGCAGCGGTTGCTGATTGGATGTTGAGATGTGGGCGTGGGACTCAAAAGTGGAGGGGCAGAGTTTAAGTGCACTGAATTATGGGAGAAGTCCTGCATATGTCACCAAATTTCGCTGGATTTTCATTAAACATTACAAGTTCAAATCATTTTTTAAAAAATGAAACAAATGCACAGATCTATAACATGCATTTGCAAAATAGATGAATTATCATTTCATTTCGACTTTAAAATCTACCTTTTAATACACATTGTGGGATGTATGTTAGATTTTAAGCTACATTTGCATAAACAAATGATTTGAAAAGTGGCTGAAATTTAAATTGCTCTGAAATAAATATTAGGTTTAATATCTGAACTATTACATCTAATAAAGAGTTCCAGCTCTAATCAAACACACCTGAATCAGCTAATCAAGATCTTTGGGTTCAAGTGTACATTACTGGTCATCCAGGATCTGATTTTATTAAAAAAATATTAGCAAAATTATACATATTATCTATGCAATCCTTTTTCTTTTTCTGTACAGTGGTACAGTGGGAACATCAGTCTCAGGATGGAATGAAAGTATGTACCGGCACGTAGAGGAGAGGAGGCAGGAGGTGGTGAGTGTGTTGTGTGTCTCTCAGCACTGGGAATGGTCTGTGTGCTGCTTTAGCTTCACTGCGCCTCCACTTCGCCCGGCGGTTCTGGAACCAGATCTAAACAAATATGACACAAAACAATTTTAATATTAATATATACTTAATATCTTATAAAAGTACAAATATTGACATGTTATGGTTCATTTTTGGTATTACATTACCAAAAAATTGTATTATATAAAATGTAGTGTATATATATATATATATATATATATATATATATATATATATATATATATATATATATATATATATATATATATATATAATATGTGTGTGTGTGTGTTCACTTAAATATTTCAAATATTGATTGTTTTATTCCATATAGTCTCTCAAAGTATATACAAAATACATACATATACTTCAATTATGTATTTTATTAAATTAATAATAAATAGTATTAATATAAATACATTATAAATATTGCAGCTATGTTTTATTATATTAACAAAATTGATAATATATTTATTATTTTCATTTCTTTTTTTTAATCATCTTATGTATATATATATATATATATGTATACACACACACACACTAAAAAGGTACAACTATTGGCATATTATATTATATTATATTATATTATATTATATTATATTATATTATATTATATTATATTATATTATATTATATTATATTATATTATATTATATTATTAAGTGCAGAATACTTATAGTATTAAATACAAAATACATACTTAAATTTTATATTATATATATATATATATATATATATATATATATATATATATATATAAAACAAAGTTTATATATATATTTATATATATATAAAAAAAATTTTATATATATATTTATATAAAAAATTTATATATATATATATATATATACAAAAATTTAATATATATTTTTAACACTTTTAATTTTAATCACACACACTCTCTCTCTCTCTCTCTCTCTCTCTCTCTCTCTCTCTCTCTATATATATATATATATATATATATATATATATATATATATATATATATATAAAGTAAAAGTACAAATTATTATATTATTATTATATTTATATATATTATTATAATTATTATATTATAGCTTAAATTATAGTTTGTTATAGTATTGAGTACAATATTTTATTTATTCAAAGTATATACAAAATATGTACAGACATTTAATATATTGTAAAGTACAAATATTGACATGGTTTATTATATTATATTATATTATATTATATTATATTATATTATATTATATTATATTATATTATATTATATTATATTATATTATATTATACATTATGTTATGTTATAGCCTATATTATAGTATTTAGTACAATATTTTATGTAGTCCCTTAAAGTATATACAAAATATGCACTTAAATTATAATTCTTTTGCTATTTGTTTTATATTGTACTTTTATATAAATTAAGTTATCATGCAACAGAACTATTTAAACAAATCCAAAAAGCTAAAAGGTGATTAAAATAAAGAATAATCTGTGTTGAGTTACAGCAAATAAATGATACGTTTCTTCCTTATATGCCTAAATACAAAAATCTTAATGTTGTGAACAACTACCCATATCTTAACGAAATGATGCACTGGTCATCTAAAACAAGATTAGTACGTGTCAGTCCATATTGAGAGAGCGTGTCGCACCTGTACTCTCCCCTCAGAGAGCTGCGTTCGGCAGGCGAGCCGGTCTCTGGTGTGAACGTCAGGATAGTGTGTTTCCTGAAAAACTCTTTCCAGCTCCTCCAGCTGGGTCACTGTGAACGTGGTCCGTACCCGTCTGTACCTGGACCGACGAGCTGTACCATCAGAAATGTATTAAATAAAATAGCTACAAAGCCTCTTAATGGGTTAAACAGATTATATATTTTTCTTTCATACAAGCTATAAAACCTATACAAAAATATCAGTTGACAATGAAAGACAAAAACAAAACCGAAAAGACACCTGTGCATTGGCTGATTTTAGGAGCGTCCGTCTTTGTCTTGGTCTGTGTACATCCAGATGTTTTAAGTTTCTTGTCTGTTCTGTCAGGTTGGACAGTCAAACTGGAAGGTTTTTTCAGTATTTCCTCGATAGAGTGTGATAGAAACTTTGGGCTGTTTGTGGATGTCCTGCTCTCCATGTGTTTCTCTAGCTCCACATCAACTAATTGCATTGTGTCCCAGATCGACTTGAACTTCTCCAACTTTCCTATAACTAGTTCTCCAGTAGTGGCTTTCCCAGTGTCCTCTGTGAGGCGTCAGTGTGTGATGACATGATTGAAGCATTCATAGGAGGAGCAGCAGGTTTACTGTGTAACAAAACTCCTCAGTCATAAATTCTCTGCCTCATCATGACTATCCATATGTCTATCCAAACTATCAAAAAACAGCTAGGGATATTTTCAAATGGCATGCCTTTTATAGATTTTCTAATATCTGTATTGGCACTTATAGCAATATAACCGGGTTGGTGTGGTATTATGTGGTTTAGGAAGCATTATAACTGCTTGTTAAGTTCATTAAAAGAGTTTTTATTCATATAAATTATGACAGCAATTATTACTTAAGCTTAAAGCTCACTTTATTAACAATCAGTAGTGCACAGATAATGATAATACTCACCTATAGTAGCTTGTACATATAGTTATGCCTATTGACGTAGACAACAGCGACATCATGTGGTCAGCTGTAGATTGATCTTCCTTTTGCATGTTACCAGATTAGCAAATGCATTTTATTTAAAAAAGACACGACAGTCAATCCGATACCGTAAAATGAACACTTGAGTTTTTCAGTTCATGTATGTTCACTTTCAGGTCATCTATATTCGCAAGCATACTTCTAAAAGATGATTTAGAAATATATGCATTTATATTTCATTTAAAAGTTTTTTTCTTATTGTATAAACTGACTAAAAATATTGATTGGACATATAAAGATTTAAATTCTATCAAATGCTCTTTACAGTGAGTAACAACTCCACCATTCCATGAGTTAATTACAGGTAAATTTTATACATATAAAATATATATTAGTATATAATGTTTAAAAAAATATAGTGTATATGTGTGTTTATATATATATATGATGTTAGCAGCAGATCCTTTAAGTCCTGTAAGTTGTGGTGAGGTGGAGCCTCCATGTATCGGACTTGTTTGTTCAGCACATCCCACAGATGCTCCGTTGGATTGAGATCTGGGGAATTTGGAGGTCAAGTATATATATTCTTTGCACAGACAATATTTAAACATTTTTTATGACCAATAGGCTATTCAGCTTTTATGCTGGCCATTAGGAAATTTATGCTACTGTAACTTTAAGTCATCCATACGTACATATCTTTGTTTAACTTATCTTTTTGTATGTGAAATGAGTATCAGCATTGAGTATTGACATTTAAACATGGCCACCAATTGTCATGCCGTCTGATCGAGCTCATGTTTGCAGTTTAGTTTCAATAAATGTTTTGGGTGGACTGCGAAGTAACTTTTCAGTCCTGTTTTCAATGTGTCAGTATCTCAGTCCCACCCTCGCTGCGGGAGCAGAGTACAATAGGGTGAAAGTCAGCAAAGATATTATTCTGCCTGAGCTGAATAATTCACTAACACAAAACTATTTATCCACACACTGATCTAAAAGTCGTCTGGAAACACACAGGAGCAAGGCCAGATATACAGTACACACTACAGGCTACAGACGTCCTTCATGGATGACTCGAGGGAGGGACATTCATTTATATTTCATCACGTCAAACGCTTTCGTCCGTGACTGACGTGTCTCCGGCTAAATCTGTGTGGTTCAGTTCATCTGTGCTGCGTTTCACATTTCTGGAAGCACTTAAAAGTCTTTTACCCCCAGAGACACTAGATGGCAGCCCAAGACATCAAAAGCAGAGTTTTTTTTTTATGTAAATGCAACTCTCACAGGCCATTTGAATATGTAGTTCTGATACTGTATGTGAACACTTTTATAATTCTACAGCATGAAAAAAAACAAAAAGCGTTACATATAACCATAAACTAAAGCAATAAGACTAGGCTGAAAACATTCATATTCACGCCTCAATCAGAGCAAAATCAAACTGCTATTGGCATGAAGTATTATAGATAGTGGCATTTTAGCACCAATTTTGTATTATTTATTTATAATATATTTATTTTTATAGCTTTATATTAAACTTTAACATGGGCATTGTATATGCCATTCCAAGCATACGTAATATGCTATACTAAATTGATTATTGTATGTAAGCAGTTTTCTTTTCAGCCTTACTTTCTCTCTCTCGCTCTTCTCTCAGGCGTCTGCTGCTCCTCTGACAGTCGACCTTTTCTCCCCGAGTCTCTGCTGTAATCTGTCTCTCTGAGAGGCAGCAGTTGTGCCAGATAGCTTTATTTCTGCAGTCTGAAGCAGCAAATGGATTACACATTCAATTAACACACAAGCCCTCCTGTGCTCGCATCCTCACGGCCAATTTACATCGCAACAATACAGCACGTCTTAACAACAACATTATTAATTTACAGCAGCAGTTGTCAACCTTTCATAACCTGGGGTCCCTTACACCGACAAACAAATATATATATATATATATACACACACACACACATATATATATAAATAAATAAATATATATATATATATATATATACACACAAAGGTGCTCGATTGGATTTTATTCTTTTTAATTATAATATTTTAATTAATAACATAATTTAGAAATACAGGTTTTTTTCATCAATCTGCCCACAGACCCCCTGCAGTACCTTCATGTGCCCCTAGGGGTCTGTAAACCTCCTGTTAAAAACTTTGGCTTTGCAGGATGAAATTAAGTTTGTGACTAATAACTCTGAACTGCAAAAGTGTGACAAAATCACACCTGTTCTCTCCGAGCCTGCAGCAAACAGGCACAGGTCTGTAGTAATATCTCCTGAGCGACAGAAAATCTGGAACACGGCTGTGCTTGGAATAAAACAGCAGCTTAGTGCGTACTGTATACTGCTGCTTACTATTTTTAGTATGTGAATCAGTATGCATTAGCTATGGAGAATATTTTAAACTGTTGTTACATGACACAACATTGACTGTTACATCTTAGAAATAAATATTGCATTTGCATAAAAGGTGCAATTATTTTAAGTTGTAGTTAATTTTATATAAAATGTCCTAAACCAGCGAAATTCCTAATATTACTTCCAATATTTCCAAATTATGTTCATTTTCATAGAGCGGGCCAATATCGTGACGATTATTTAAAATCAATCGAGAGAAGCAGATATCGCCATCGTGATAAAATACGACTAATCGTGCAGCCTTAATTTAATTTAATTTGACTTGACATTTGATATTCAACAGTATCCTTGACACTTATTCAACAGTGCTTTTGATCTGCCTGCACTGACACTATTCTTTAAAAGGAAAAAATCATATACCAATTTTCAATGTAAAGCTTTGACACAATCTGTATTGTAAAAAGCGCTATATAAATAAGGGTGACTAACTTTTGGCAGCCTGATCAAATAATCACTCAAATAGAAAAAATTTTAAATGTTAAATTCCAACATTCTAAATATTCTAAATAATTCTCTAAATTCTAAATATTTTTTAAATATTTCGTACACTAAAAAAAGATAATGTTGAAACAATTTTCACTCCGAAATTGCTAGTAAATTTCACAAATAATAAAGAAATGGCAAGCAATACAGTGAATTAAACATGAAATTTAGAATTATTTACAACTGCATTTTAATAGTGTATTGTAAGTCATTTGTCACACTGGAAATGTGTTATTGTATCCCGTGCAGTGTGCGTGTATACTGCACGTATAGCAATGTAGTAGGCCATCCGTAATTTCTATCCATATAGAACATTTACACAATATACTGTACTGTGCATATTGCTAAAATAGTAAGAGTTGTATTCTAGAATGCTTTTCCAATGTCGCTCGTTGCCTAAGGTGCATGTGTTTCAGTGCTATTGGTTGATTTATACAGAGCTGTCACTGCCTTCTGGCTCTTCTACTAACAGTCGGCATGTCGATTCCAGTCCACTGAAGGTTGAACTCAAACACAACTCCAGAGCGAAGGCTTTGGCACAGTCTGATGGCACTGCATCTTCCAGGTGGAAGGCATGTGAGTGAGCGCATTTCATGCAACATTAAAGAGACTGAAATCAGTCCAAAGTGCTCAAAGTTCCTTCTGGATCTAACAGAGGTTTGAAGGAAAAGTTCTCCCTGAAATCAATGTTCTGTCATCATTTTCCCCTCATGCCCTTCCGGATTTGACTATCTCTCATAGTCGAATTATAGATTATAGCTGAAATTTAGTAAATTGAGAATCATGATTTTCTGTTTAACCCTTAAATGCATGACTGTTTCGCCAATCATTCTTACATATTCGGGTCTTTATCGACCCGGATCTATATCTAACACTGATGGATCTCTACCTGTCGCGGTAATATAAAACTCCTCTGATATTAGAGTAACAATTACAGAAGAATAAAATAAATCGTATTTTGTTACCTTTTGGAGCTTGAAAGGGCTCATTCTGAGCAGATGTTTTATGCCATCACCACTGTCCTCATCAGAGCTCATTTCCCAGTACATTCAGCAAATAACGGGCTAGTTTTATGTTTCTGGTCAACGAATATGAGCCCATTCGTGATCTCAAACGTATTCTTAAAACTATTTCATTTTCAACATCTTCAAAATCAATATTTCGATCACTAACAGCTTCACCAGATCCATCCAGTAACAGTTACAGTCATATTTGATGCGTTCAGTACTTGTTCTGCAGTAAATCACTGAGCCATTTCATGTTGTTATTATTATTTAGTTTTCTGTCTGAGTGAGTCGTCACTTCAGCATTGTGTATCAGACATTGCCACCTTGTGGAATAAAGGTGAATCGCACTTATTCCGTCATCTAATATTAAATTATTGTTGTGCAGAAAAATATATGTACACTCATACACACCTCGGGTCGTTTGCGACCCTATACAATTTTTACAAAAAATGCATACAAAAATAGGCATTCTTTTATGATTTTATGATTTTTTTCTTGTTATATTCTTTATAATGAATTGATTGAGGAATACCAAGAAAGTTGATGTCTAACTTTAAAAAATGAACGAGGAGGAGGGTAGTGAATGACATCCCGGGTCACAAAAGACCCGAGGTATGCATTTAAGGGTTAAAATAGAGATCATAATCCTCCCATGATTCTGAACAACTAAATAAAATAGCATTTAATTTACTAGAGGTTCTGACAACATGTTAATTGCTGCAGTCTATTTAAAATACATAAAAAGTTTTTTTTTAAATGGTTTGAGTGAATGATTCAATGACTCATTCATAAAGACTTCACTTGCTTCTGTGAATTTTGTGAATCTCTTGAACGAATGATTCAATGACTCATAAAGACTTTACTTGCTTAAGCGTTTTTTGCGAATCTCTTGAATGAATGATTCGATAAAAAAAATAACAACAGTCACTTGTCGCCACCTACTGGTGTAATGATGTAATTGGTACAATTGTTATTTGAAGTGTCAAGTTACTTTCAAAAGGTGATTTACTGTATTTTGATCGCTACTGTAGACATCAGTGTTTATATCTGAACTATAAACTTTTATCCCATTACTTCTGTAATAATTTGAATTATTGTAAGACAGAAAAATGATACTGTGTGGTTGAAAATACTGTTTCATACCGATACATGACAACGGCTCTCTCTGTATCAGCGGCAGCGCAAACGCAGGTCTGAATGTTCGCTGTGATCATACTTGTCAAATGATTAATAGACATAGAGCCGAATCATTGTCATTTAGGAGTAAGGTCTCATGGGAGTTTGAATCGAGATTGCAATCTTTTTAACAATTAATTGCACAATAATTTTGTTGGATGACCTGTCCCTTTAAGTGTGCATTACATTATTAGAAGGTTAGTTAGTTTCTGCTTCTGCTGTATATGGAGGACATACATCAGACTGTTCAGGCATGTGAACGATGCATACTGTATCTATTTTTGACTATCCTTCACTCGCCTAAAGGTTATATGACTCCACAAAACAGGCTAGAGTTCTTGTCAGCTGTAGGACCCGTTTCATTATTTCCTCGCTAATTGTGCTGTTCTGTTCTGTCTCAGTTCTCACAGTTTTTTTCCCCCTCAAATCTTGATGGAAAGTTCTTAATCTCAGTAAGGGCACTGCAGTGTCATTGTGCATTCTGTTCACAGTTCACAGAGGGAAGCTCGCTTTGGTGTAGACTAGTGAAGTTCGATAGTATGAAATGGAAATGCTATATCATTAAAATATATATGTTATACTCTTCATATTTTTCTATTGGATGCATATGCATTAATGTCAAACATTCATTATTACACACATTTGCATGCAAACACACAGCAGCCATTCAAATCACACTAGACACTGCAAAGGAATGCCATGGCAACAGCCTAGAACACCATAACAACACATAGAAACCCTGGCAACGACCCAGCTCACCTTAGCAACCATATAACAACACAATGACAATTACACACAACACACTAACAACCACAAAGAAACCCTGGCAACCAACTGCATAGCAACATCTTGGTAACCACTTAGAACACTGTAACAACTGCATAGCAACAGGGTAAAATCACTAAGAACATTTTTGCAACCACATAGTAGCATGTTATCAATCACCCAGCTCACCATAGCAACCATATAACAACACTCTGACAACCACACACAACACACTAGCAACTGCAGAGGAATTCCATGGAAACCACCTAAAACATTATTACAACCACATAGAAACCTCGGCAATGACCCACAACTGCATAGCAACATCTTGGCAACCACCTAGAACACTGTTGCAATATGCTAAAACCGCTAAGAATATTTTTGCAACTCCCTAGCAACAACCCAGCTCACCTTAGCAACCATATAACAACACCCTGACAACCACCCACAACACACTAGCAGCTGTAGGGAAATGCTAGGGCAGCAACCTGGAACACCCTAACAACCACATTGAAACCCTGGCAACCACATAGCAACTGCATAGCAACATCTTGGTAACCACCTAGACCATTGTAGTAACTGCAAAGCAACAAATAAAAGCAACAATAAAACTGTTAAAACATTGTTGCAACCACATAACAACACCCTGACAACCACTCACAATACACTAGCAAATGCAGAGGAATGCCATGGCAACCACCTAGAACACCCTGGCAACCAACAACAACCACATACTGTAGCTATCTATCTATAGTTTATCTATATTTTCTTCTTTGAATAAATGACTGTGTAATAATCTGTTCTGGTCATATTATATGTAGAAATGGAAAATTATCATCCCATAATAAGACGTATATGTCGTCCCATTTGTGCTGTCAGCGCTGTGATCACATTTCACGACAGGAATGAGAAGGAGCCTCCAGCAATAATCGTTCACGTCGTTGTGTTTTCTCAAGCGTCATTACCCATCACTGTACATGTAAATATGACAGCGGCTGCAGTGCATCATGGGTGCACAGCAGAGCTCCAATGAGATGTTTCCCTGTTAATGAGAAGCCTTGTTGGTTCGTCGACTCACTGCTCTGGCTTTGGTGGCGACGCACGTTAGGATAGAGATAGAACCGCATGTATCCTTTATGACTTCGGTGACTTTCACAGTAAACTTGATTTATGTGTGTTGTAAAATTACTTTAGGACAAACGTCTGTCATTCAAGCTCTTCTACGTGATTCTGGTGCCCCACACCTTTAAGAGGTCATATCATAGAAACTGGATTTCTCTTGTTCTTGTAGTAAAAATGTTGGCATACATTGACATTCACAGCACAGAGGTCCACCTGGAGCATTTATAAAAACTAAACCGGAAAAATTCCTCATTGAAAACTATGTGTGTTACTGTTTCACTAGCTACATTTACATATTAACACTTATTCAGCAACTTAATTTGATGTAAGAGCCAATTCAGTACTGGTGAAAAAATGTAATATATATTAATTTAAATTACAGATTTTTTCTTTATTTAAAATAAATTAAATAAATGTTTATTTATTAATAAAAATATTTTATAGTATTTAGTATATCCTACATTGATTGATTGATTGATTAAAATGTATTCATGTTTTTTTATTCTAATTGTATTTATTTTATATATTAATGTATTTTTAAATCTTGTTTCTATAGCCAGTAGCAAAAACAGCCTGTTTAATTTTTTATTTAATTGTATTTATTTCCTTATTTGTTTCTTTATTTTTTATTTAAAATATTTTTTTATTCAAATAAGTATTTAGTACATCCTACAATTTATTTATTGTTTGATTGATTATATAATATATAATATATATAATTTAATTATTGTATATTATACTTAATTAGTATTTATGAATTACATATAATTGTATTGAATTTCGATTTTATTTATAATTATTTATTTTATATTTATAAAAATAGTTTTATTATTTTAAAATTGTATTTATTTTATTGTTTGTTTCTTTATTTTTTATTTAAAATAAATGTAAAAAATAAATTAAAAATATATATATTTTTCTATTTATTTGAATAAGTATTTAGTATATTGATTGATAGATTGATTGATTCAAATGTATTCATGTTTTTTTTATAGTATTTATTTTATATATTTAATGTATTTTTGAATCTTGCCTCAATAGCAAAAACAACCTGTTTAATTTTTAGGATGCAATACATTTGCATTTGGCAAAGTGGCGTTGGATTCAAGGTATACAGTTTATCAGTTCATGCGTTATACTCTACTGTAGGAGCTGCAGGAGTGGTTACGGTTAGATGGTGTGTTTGATGGAGTCAGACACAGATCTAGGTGGGCTCACACTCACTGCATCACCCAGTGGACTCCTCTGTCCTGGAGGCAGAAAGACTCGCGGTTAGCCGCTCTGACATGAATGACAGTACAGAGGAGAACACTGTCAGCTCAGATTTAGACGGGCTGTTTTACACGCTCTGATCTGAGACAGACACTGTTTTTGGGCCCATTAACCCTGAAATGAAATCAGCGTCAAGTAAATCACCGCTCCTCCTCTAACTTCTGCCTTTCAGGATGGAGACGGCTGAAGGTTGAGCTCTCCTGCCAGCGGAGGGAGAAATTACCAACTCAAAACTGAACGACTGGGAGCACAAACACTCTCCGTCAGTGAAATCAATGTTTTTACTCGGTGCCCCTCATGTAGTCCAAGACAACATTCAGAGTCTTTTCCGCTGTCCTTCTGCTGTAAGCTTTATTCATCACCAGATACTAGGAGTGTCAATCGATTTTAATAATAAATAATTATTTGAAAGTAAGTTGTCATTTAAATATATATTAAAAAAAATGTATATTAAATTTAAAGTTGTTGAGAGGGCAGAGGTTTTTATTTATCTATTTATTTATTATAGGATATAGGTGTATATATATATATATATATATATATATATATATATATATATATATATATATATATATATATATATATAATATGTGTGTGTTTTTATTTAGTATAGTAATTGTTAGTAATTTAGTAATTGTTATACAATTATAAATATAGTATATAATAAATAATTAATATTTATAAATTACATTTTAATTTGTTTCTTACGGAAGAGGATTAGGGCCAAGCAATAATAACAAAAAAATAAAACCATCTCGAGATTAAATTTGTTAAATTTCGAGAAAAAAGTCGAAATAAAATGTTGAGAATAAACTCATTAAATTACGAGAGAAAACTTGTTAAATTACGAGAAAAAAGTCGTTAAATTATGAAAACAAATTCGTAATTTAACAAATTTGTTCTCGTAATTTAACGACTTTTTTCTCATAATTTAATGATTTTATTCACATAATTTTATTTCGACTTTTTTCTCGAAATTTAACGACATTTTTCTTATAATTTTACGAATTTGTTCTTATAATTTAACTACTTTTTTCTCTTAATTTAACGACTTTTTTCTCAACATTTTATTTTGACTTTTTTCTCGAAATTGAACAACTTTATTCTCGAGATAGTTTTATTTTTTTATTATTGCTTGGCCCTAATTCTCTTCCATAGTTTCTTTATTTTTTATAGTGTAAAAAAAAATAAATGTTTATCTATTCATTTAAAATTTATAATAATAATAATATAGGATATACTAATTATGTATTTAGTATATCTTATAATATTTATTTATTTATTAATTCATTCATTCACTCATATGAATAATGTAAATATACATATCTAATTACTAAATATCTAATAAATAGTTTTTAGTTTTTATTTAATATAAAATTATTATATATATATATATATATATATATATATATTGTATATAACACATAATTAGTATTTATAAATTACATATAATTTAATTTGTTTAATTTTATATTGTATTTGTTATTTGTTATTTTTATTTATACAAATATTTATACTTATTTTTTTTTTAACCACAAGGCAATCCATTAACAGTCACCAGAGAATAAGGTTCTTGATAAGAAGAGGATTGTTTACTGAACCTGAAATGCTGCAAATATCCATTTATGTTTTTTTTATTTTGAAACTGTACATGAAATTGCATCTTAGAATGAAACAGTATATTGTTAATGGCACAACCTTTTTTTTTTTCTTTTAACATGCGCCAGAATCATTCACAATAAGACCATAGATGTCAATTTAGATTTCATGTGGACTTCAATCTCCAAAGAATCATGTAGCCAACTCAAACATCCTATAATATAAATGTGTTAATAATATACAAAGTGTATAATATAAATATAAAAGGGTTAATACAATTGTTAATAATATATACGTGTTGCACAGAACCATTGAAGAACTGGACTAAATATCAGCTAAATGTCAAATAAATCATTTTATAGTTATTACGTTTATTTTCACTTCCAAAAACATCTGTATTTATTCTGGTCTCACTTGGTCTAATAGCATAAAATCTCCTTCTTCTCTGCCCTGAGGACTGATTTGAGAATACGAGTCAGTGTGATCTCTGACAGACATCAGATGATGATCATGACGGCGGTTGTTCCTCGTTAGCTGGAGGCGACATGCGTCATGATTTCTGTAGTCCTGACCCGTATGACGGCATCACCTGTTCCGCAGAAAACGGGACAGAAAAGGGCAGCGCTGTCAGAGGAAATGTTCTACATCCATCCCACCATAATCCATGTGTGTGTGTGTGTGGGTGTGTGTATGTGTGTGTATGTTTAATGATCAAACGTGAAAGAGACATGAGGATGGATTAACAGACAGATGTTTTGTAATGGCATATTACTTTACTGTATGCCACAATGAGCTCAACCTGAACTCCCAGATCCAGTGTGATGAATTATATAAACCACAATTTTATTTTCACAAGGTTATTTTGTATTTTTTTTAATTCAGTTTTGTGTGAAAATAACGGTATATTTATTCAAATGAGGAGTTTGATATCACAGTAGATGTTACTTCTGCTTCATTCATCATACTAGAAACGGCTGGTGAAGTTGAATGAGCATTGCATTCTGGGAAACAGTATTCCACATGTTAAATACTGCACATTTGGACATGTAGTAAATAGAGAATATTAACATTCTGTGAATTATAACTTAAACTAAAACCATGATTAAAAAATGTTACTTGAAATGAAATGAAATCAAATCAATAACAATACTTTTTTTTTAGCTTGTTGCCAAGGTAACTTTTCTCATTTTTATTTAATGTTGATGCATTTAAATAACTAATCCTGAAAGAAAAATGAATAAAAATTATCTTATGAGGCCCAAACCTGCGAAAACAAACAAACAATCAAATAATAAGAAAATATGACTTTATGGAACAAATATAATTCATTTGTAATTAAATTGAATCCTGAATGTAAAATAAAATATACAATATAAACATGAAAATAAATAAATATAATTAAATTAAATGTGAAGTATTAAAATAAAATTTAAAAATAAATACAGAAAATGATAAATTAGGAAAAAAGTGATACAGAAGTAAAAATTAATTAAAAAATTAAAAATTAATTATAGTTGTTTTATCAAGGCAGTTATTTATTTGTTTTCCTATTATTCCATCCATCCATCCATTTTATTTATTTATAACTTCAGGTTTGGGCCTCCACATAAAATAATAAAATAAAATAAAAAAAATTAAATACATTTTAAAAATAAATACAGAAAATGATAAATGAGAGGAAAAAGTGATAGAGAATTAAAAATTAATTAAATAGTTAAAAATTATTTATTTTTGTTTTCTCAAGGCAGTCATTTATTTGTTTTCCTATTATTCCATCCATCCATTTTATGCATTTATAACTTCTTCAGGTTTGGGCTTCCATACTAAATATAGGAATATTTAAAAATAAAATAAAATAAAATAAAACAATAATAAAATGGAAATGAAAATAATGAAAATGGAAAATATAAAAATAAAAAATCATTCAAAATATGAATGTAAGCTATAATAGTCTCAATGATACTAAAATATCACTGGTGCACTGCAGAAATAGCAAGAGTCCAGCAGTACATTATTACAAGCTCAAGCAAAGAAATAAATGCGAGAGAGGAGAAACATGAAGTGTGCAAACTAAGCAGTTGTTTGAGTGTTATTGTACGAAATCTCTGTGTTTCTGTCAGGCATCTAGTGTTCTCCCTGCGAGTTTGTTTTTAAGAACAGCCCCGCTGAGAGAACATGAAAATGTGTGCGGTCCATTAGCATTCCCTCAGCGTGACGGCGGCGAGGCCCGTCCAGACCCGCTCTCGGCTTGACTGACAGCTAATACGTTTCGCTTTCGTCCATTCTAGCTTTGATTTAAATCTCTCCGGACTGTTTTCATTTCTATGAGGGTAAATAACCAGCGATAAGTTAGGCAGCATGGCAGTACATTTGGCTGGGGATTCGAACGCTGCAGCTTTAGCACCTCAAAGCCATGTATGGCTTTATTGTGTCCCTCCATCCCTCCAACAGCACTTGACAATAACGTTACAGGAGGTTATGATAGAGCGCCTTATGATAAAGAACATTGTGTCCATATCACGCTGAATATAAAGCGTATTTTGCCTTCAAAACAGCTTCAGTCATTCATGAAATCCTGTTGTGAAGTACATGCAGTGGGATATTGCACCATTCTTCATGTAGAATAGCCTGTGGCTCTTTTAGAGATGAAGGAGGTTGAAATGTAGAATCTTTCAAAACCTGTGCTTCTTATTGTCAGACAATATAGTAGATGGATTTTGTCCATGTGCATAACAATTAAAAAAAAAAAATTCAGTGTGTAATGTAGCTCTATGTGAATGTAAACAGTCTGTGAAAGAACCGCTTAAAACGAGTCGTTTGTAATTCAAATCTCATTTCCACGAAGTTCACATCACAAGTTAATACATTTGCATAATACCGCCTACATTATGCATGAAAACTTGAAACGCTCTCAAACGACCTTGTGCCACAACAGAAGTTGTAAGGGGCCGTTCACACAGAATGCATTTTTCTATTTTAATGCGCTACTTTTCCATTGTTTTTCTATGTAAACGCATTAGACGGCATGTATGACCGTTACGCTCGCATTTTTTGCAGCGCCTCACACGAGTGATGCAAAATGCACTTGACGCCTTGTCAAGTTAAAAGAATTTCAACTTTTACACACAGCGCCGCTCATCAATGTCAGTTCGAAATTCAGTGGAACAATCAGAAGAACTCGGAGGCGGGGCAAGCGTTCAGTTTACAGTAGTAAGTTGGCATGGCAACTGTTTTATTTGTTCATTATTGCCGTCTCAACAGTGTGTCTCAAGATCCTTGCGTTCTGCTCTTTTTTTACAACCATTCCTGAGCGCTGCATCTCGCGTTTTTAGACGCAAAGAAGTGTTTTCTCTGAACGAGCCCTAAGAGGGTGGAGGCTTTGGTGAAGGGCATGGAGTTGGTGATGGATAGGAGCCTGGAGGAGTTGGCCACAGGCACCATGATGGTGCTGAAGGTGGGAGGATCCAGGGCGGAGTCCTGACTGAGAGGGCAGACGGAACCCTGGGACTGATCAGCGGAGGCGGAACCATGGTGACCGGAGGAACCGGCGGAACAGAGTGGCTGACGGACCAGGGCAGCGTTTCCCAAAAGCATCGTAAGCTTAAGTTGATCGTAGCTCCATCAATGGAGCTACGATCAACTTAAGCTTATGATGCTTTTGGGAAACGCTGCCCAGGACGACATCACAAGCCTGGAAGCCTGGTGCTGACCTGCTGGCTCGAGGGCGGAGGTGGCGACGGTGAATCGGATGACCGGGGCAATGATGGGCTGAGCATGGATGACGGGGAGGCTGAAGGAAGGTGACACCATAGGCATGTAGGAGCAGATGGAACTCCGGAAGTACGTGGCAGAAGCTGGGCATTGACCACCAGAGGCCGACCTGGAGTTACGAGGGAGCCCGGCGGAGTCTCTTTGCAGACGGGCCGCGGAGGTGATGAGGGAGCGATGAGCCGAGGCGATGGTGACGGGCTGACAGGCCGAGGTGAAGACATGGGCCTGGAGGCCCGAGGTGCAGCTGGGGACTTGGCCTCAAGCCAAGCTGGTGGAGGTGAAGCCCGAGGTGAGGAAGATGAGCCACATGGAGTGACCGGCGGTGGCAGAGCCGAGGAGCCGGACAACACCAGTGGCATGGACGAATCCAGGGGACTGGCCGTGAGCAGCAATATATATACAGCACCTTTTAAAAAATGGTTGTCAATAGAAAAAGATGCTTTTTGCAGCCAGATGGTGTAGTTACTAGTCAAAACTTGACCCTTATGTTACACCTGTAGCAATGCAGTTACATTTTGGTACACCTCCATTGCCCTTTGCACATAATTAGCATAATTTTGCATAGATTTGTACACAGAATTACCAAATAATTTTGCAGTTTGTGAGACCGATGCACCTGCGGCGTCACAGTCTGGCCGCGTTGTGTCTGTTATTTGTCTAATGTTTGCTTTGTAAATGCAAATATCACAGCACTAATTGTCAGATATCCTTTCTAGCTGACAGGTTCTGCTAATTGGCAATCAACCTCATGTGACTGTTCTTTTGCAGCTGCATTTGTAATTTCAGATTTAATTACATTGAAGTCAAGAACATCCTTTTTATTCACAGTCTGTGTTTCATGTGAATGCTTGCTTGCTTAGAACAATGCAACGTACAAATGCATCTGAAATAGACCATTCTCAAGATAGTCTCAAATAGACCACACCATTACATGACCCTAGCTTTGCAGGGTACACATAAATGGATGGATTCTCACAGCACATCTCTGCCAGGTCAGTCTCCATATCCATGTAAAAGGTGTTCAAATGCGGCTCTAAGAGTGAAAGCAGATGAATACTTTAGGTGCCATTTACAGTGATGAAGCTCAGTGGACTGTTCACCTCCATCTGAGGACTGAAGGATGAATATGGAGAAAAAAGCATTAGACAGAAAGAAAAGGGGTATAGTTTGGCTGAGAGATCATAAGCCTGTCCTTCAGGAAAAAATCGGAAAAATATTTCAATAAATGAATGCATAGGAATTCAACAAAAGACACATTTCAATCCAAAATCAGAAGAAAAATTGAACTTTGCAAATTAAGCCTATTTTACGGCAACAAAAAGCACACAAATTCTCTTAAAAATTTTAACTGTAAAGATGTATGCATCATTTTCACATTACAATCATAAAAAGGGCCTAATTATAATATAGGCTTCACTTTTTATGCAAAATATAATTTCTTATTTTTCTGTATGATTTTGGGATAAAGTATGAGCCTGTTTCTTTGTGAGATGAGCCTTGGGTGGGGTTATGGATGGGGTGTGAGAGACAAAAATAAAATGCAATGAAAATCAATGCAGATGCCAAGGGTACTGAAAAAGGCTAAGAAAAGGTTGAGTTGGCAAAGGATGAAGTCACTGACATTTCGATTAGACCTGGAAAGGTCTTCAGGGTCCCAAGATACCAGCCTTGTTCAACTTTGACCTCTAGTACAAAATCCTTGTCCATGTCTTCACTAGTATTGCTAAATGGCTAGACTGATTTCCATTGCTACTGTATATTTAACACAGTTTTTGATTGAAATCATTAGTTCACAGAGACGTTGATAGTCTTTTATAGCTAGTTGCATGTTAACATTTAATTTTTGCATTTTGCATTACTTTGTCTGTTTTGCTCCAGCAACAAAAATAGTTTCAAACAAAGCCACAGCAGAATCTTTGCCACATCAGGCAATCACTCAGTTTCTTTGCTGAGTGATTCAGTGTTTACAGTCGAATCAGTTGAGTGATCAGTTGACACGCTCATAAAGACAGTCACATGTCGTGTTGCTAAATAAATCAGCGCTTTTGAAAGAATCAGCTGAGCGAATGATACAATGACTGACTCATGAAGATGGTCACTTGTTTCATTGCTAAATTAATTAGTGCTTTTGAAAGAATCAGTTGAGTGAATGATTCAGTGACCACTCATAAAGATGGTCACTTGTTTCATTGCTAAATGAATTAGTGCTTTTGAAAGAATCAGTTGAGTGAATGATTCAGTGACCACTCATAAAGATGGTCACTTGTTTCATTGCTAAATGAATTAGTGCTTTGGAAAGAATCAGTTTAGTGAATGATTCAATGACCACTCAGAAAGATGGTGACTTGTTTCATTGCTAAATTAATTAGTGCTTTTGAAAGAATCAGTTGAGTGAATGATTCATTGACCCACTCATAAAGATGGTCACTTGTTTCATTGTTAAATGAATTAGTGCTTTTGAAAGAATCAGTTGAATGAATGATTCATTGACCCACTCATAAAGATGGTCACTTGTTTCATTGTTAAATGAATTAGTGCTTTTGAAAGAATCAGTTGAATGAATGATTCATTGACCCACTCATAAAGATGGTCACTTGTTTCATTGTTAAATTAATTAGTGCTTTTGAAAGAATCAGTTGAGTGAATGATTCAGTGACCACTCATAAAGATGGTCACTTGTTTCATTGCTAAATGAATTAGTGCTTTTGAAAGAATCAGTTGAATGAATGATTTGTTGACCCACTCATAAAAATAGTCAATTGTTTCATTGTTAAATTAATTAGAGCTTTTTAATGAATCAGTTGAATGAATGACTCAATGACCTACTCATAAAGATGGTGACTTGTTTTATTGCTAAATGAATCAGCACTTTTGAACAAATCAATTGAATGAATGATACATTGACTTAAATATTTCCATCTATCCTTGCTTGAAGTGTTTGTTTTATACATTACATTCATATTGAAGGGTTTTTGCTTTCCTGAGAGTCAATGCATAAATATAGTCTAGTCCAGAAATATTTGCCTTAAAGTTTTACAAAAACAATAATTAAAAAAAAAGCCATATAGTTTTTTTTTAGTCCATTTTAATTTCCATTATTTGGAATTTTTCAGGACCATAGAAACAGCATTAAAATAATAGACACCCAAATACAAGGGACTAGAGACGAGGGTATATTCAGCTACAACCTCCTACATTCACAAAGAGCTTTTGATTTGTTCTGGGAACTGGAGCAGAACATCCTGGACTAAAAAAAAGTATAGCGCTCATAGTCGGCACACTTACACCGGGAGACAGGGATGGAAAACAAACACGTCGCCTCATATCACTGCTTTATACCGTAGAAACGAAATGCTGAGACGTCAGAGTAGCTGAGCAGAAGAGTATGATTAGTGTTTACCTGAGGTGTGACCAAATATATCTACCTCTGTATAAGTGCTATAGCAAAATCTCCACTGTCACACAGTATAAACTAGCACAGAGAGTGGAAAAATAATTTACATACAAGTTGTATAAATGAAAACCTGCAGTGAAGTCTCTTCAGAAGCTGCTAATGACAGCCATGGGCAGGTTTAGCATCTCCTGATGCCAACAAAGGAAAGATGTTGCCAGTGTGTTTCCTTGGAAACTCCCTGAATAACAATTGCTTCTAGCTGTTTGTTGATGTTGCCAGCTCTTCCAGTCTGATGCATACCAGCGTGTGCCTGTGTTTCAAGTGTGAGGACGCTGGTGTTGAACATATGCTTGGCAGTGATGCATCTCATTGAAGCCAAAAACATGCAGCCTTGTGCTCAGTTGAGGGCGACCTGCTAAGCCCCGCCCTAAAATGGTTACTGAGCAATCAAACCTTCTGGAACCATTAAAGACACCTACTGTGAGATATGAGGTTTTTAATTAATGCTATATGCTTATGTTGAGGCCATTAGTCACAGTCTTGTCTTTTTTATTCCATTTTCCAAACCCTTTTGTACTTGTGGCTATAAGATGTGTTTGGCTCCATTATGATTCACAGTCTCTACAGTTTAAAACAGTTTACTGCCTCATTTAGCCATTTCTTTTAAAGAAAACCAACCTGATCTCATGAGAAAACGTACGTATTTTACGAGTTGGTGATTTTGAATAAATTCATGCATACGATTCCTAAGGAAAAACATACCTTTTTGCAGAAAAAGCATAAGCATGAAGATCCACAGATGAATGAGCCACCAATTTTGCCAAAACTTAAAATACTTTTGCCAAATTGCCATAAAAGTGTGTTAGCAAAGCAATAAATAAAATATTTTACATATGCCAAACTTACGTTAGAATAATATTCAACCACTTTTCACCATTTTATGAACACATTTTACTGATGAATATCATGTTAATTATGGAAATAGTTCATTTCTTTGGGATGTTTTGTGTAACTTGTCTGAGTTAGCAACAGTAACCAATGGGGGTCAGGCTTAGTGAAAGGTATTATGGGAATTTGATGACACATAATGGCTAGAAAGCATGCTAAGTTTAACATCTACTTTGACAGAAAATTGGTGAAACCATCCATTGTGAACAAAGTTGAATGAAATTCTCCCATAGGGCCACGTTCTCACCCAGCATGCAACTTCACGTGCTTACAGGAAAAAATCACAGCCAACAACAGATTAGCTGAAAGTACAGTGCTAAAGCTCCCGGCACAACTGGTGCTAGTGCCAACTCAGCCTCAATGAAGCCTTGCGATGTGCCCCATTCAGGGTGTACTCACACTAGGCACGGATGCCTTGAACCAAGCCCGAGCGCGATTGTCCCCCCTCCCAAACTCCCCCCGGTCCGCACTCACATTCCAGGCCAGAGCACGATTACGTCATACACGATGCAACTTTTTGAATGGAAGAAAACAGGAAGAAATGCACTTTCGCTAAGATACTGCCTAATATATTGATCATTTATGCCGTGCAGTGATTTTCACTTGCATGTATCAGAGGATTATTACAAAGGCAGCTGATGTTAATGGAGGAATTTGCAGCTTTACCTTTTTTGCAAACTACAATTCCTCTTCATCAATAAGGTGAGATCTATACCCGATTTTACATGATTAATAATTACATGAATTAATAAGTGTGCTATCGGAGTAGTATAAAGATGTTTGGCATCGTAATGAAGACAGTAGTGCACAAAAAAGTAGTAACTGTTCCGTGCTCAGGCATGATTAGCACTCACACTGCATGCGAACCACGCTCAAGCCCAAATGAAACGTACTCTGGCCCACCTCTTCCAAGCGGGCCAGTGCCGGCTAAACAAACCGCGCCCAGGCACGTAACGGAGCAATCACACTTGTCAAGCGAACCGGGCTTTGGAGGTCAAACGAGCTCGGGCACGGTTCAGAGCGCCTAGTGTGAGTACACCCTCAGTGTAGTTTCCCTCAGAGAGCAAAAGCTGCTGTATGAATGTTGACTCTTGACACTTTTCCACTTGGCTCTTGGAGCGCTCATGTGAAGAGATGCTATGAAGCTCTGCAGAGACATGTAGCTGATTACACGTTGAGAGTCGACTCGCTTGCGTCCCATCATTTTGAGTGATCATTTGACAAGCTTATAAAGACGGTCACTTGTTTCATAATAAATCAGAGCTTTTTAAAGTAATCAGTTGAATGAATGATTCAATGACCCACTCATAAAGATAGTCACTTTTTTCATTGCTAAATGAATCAGTGTTTTTGAATAAATCAGTTGAGTGAAAGATTCAATGATCCACTGTTAAAGATAATCACGTGTTGCATTGCTAAATGAATCAACACTTTTGAAAGAATCAGTTGAATGAATGATTCAATGACCCAATTATAAAGATAGTCACTGGTTTCATTGCTAAATGAATTAGTGATTTTTAATAAATCAGTTGAGTGAATAATTCAATTATCCACTCATAAAGATAGTCACTTGTTGCTTTGTTAAATGAATCAGCACCTTTGAATGATTCAGTTGAGTGAAAGATTCAATGACTCACTAATAAAAATAGTCACTTGTTTCATTGCTAAATGAATAAGCACCTTTGTAGTTTCTTCGGAGAGCAAAAGCTGCAGTATGGATGCTGACTCTTGTCTGCAGAGAGACATAGCTGATTACATGTTGGGAGTCGACTCGCTCGCGCCCCATCATTTTGAATGCCTATCGCAGGATGTCAGACTAGGACTCAACATTAATAATAATGTTTCCAAAAGCCATTGATGGCACCACATGCTACACTGCAATTAAGTGCTGTTGGTGTGTAATTCACATGGCACTGCAATGGCACCATCCTAAGAACAAAAGACAGGTTGTGGTTTGCTGTGTTTGCTAAGGCAAGCAACACTATTACTTGTGTTCATACTTAGTGTTAGGGAGGTGAATAAACCGCTAATGGACATTTTGTTCAGGAAATGTGCAAATCTAGTATATATATACCCACAGAGGGATAATTGAATAACTTCAGTACATGAAGCGAGACGATGTCTTCAAATAACCCTCATCGGAATATTTGTGTTTCTGTGTAAGAGTAAAGTCAGTCTCCTTCACTTTTTCTCACACTCGGCTGCCTGGTGAGGTTGCCTTGGCAACTGCATCGCATCCGTGAAGTCTCTGGAAGTGCAATCCTGCCCCTGAAAAATAAAACACAAAGTCAAGGAGAAACACAGTGATGACTTCATTTTCTTCCCTAAATTAGAGTATATTGTTGGAGTTTAAGGTGATGAGAACGGGAAGAATTTCCCCTGACACTCGTCTCTCTGATTGATACAAGCCCCGCCCACTAAGACGGCAAGGAGCCAATCAACATCTTGCGTTTTGTTTGTGAAGATCAAGTGAGAAAGCCATTTAAGCTGCTTATATTGGCCATCTGAGCTTTAGCAATCCAGGATAAAGAGGAGAAAATACTGAAATCCAAAGTTCTGAATGAGCTCAGAATGTTAAAGTAGAGTGTCTGATATGAACTACAGGATGCATATTAAAGCACAAACGTTGTTGGTTGCATTGTGAATACTGTGTCAGTCTCCATTGGGACTTGATTGTCGGTGTGTTTGAGCCATTATATGTTGGTGTTTCGTTGAGTAAGGTGTCTGAGGTGCATGAGTGATTCCTTTTAAAGTTGGCGTCTCCATTATTTCACTCCTGACCTCATTCTCCATCTCACCATGGGAGACCGCACACATTTAGTGCATGTAGAAATGAAACTCTCCTCCTATTTTTAGCCCAGAGCTGCATTCTAGCCGTGCGCTTCATCACCAGCTGTGCTTCAGGTCGACACGCTGACACGTATCAAAACACTGCTGGCTGTGTGTACTTCCTCTACTATCACTGTTTGATTTGACTTCACATCACTGCGGGTAAGAGGCTGGAGAAGAGCATCATTTGAGATCCCGAAGAGATCCTAGTGGCATGAAAGATGCTTTTTAAAACCAGGGTTGTGCGCCATTTAGAACTGAATTCAATTCCGTTTCTTTTCAGAGTTCCAGTTCAAAAACTGAATAGAAAACAGGATGCTGAATCATGACTTTCAAAAGGAATGAAATTCATAGAAATAAATGCAAATGTGTGTATGTATAATCGCATTGAACATAAAAGTTTGTAAATATATAATATGTGTGTGTGTGTGTGTGTGTGTGTGTGTGTGTATATATATATATATATATATATATATACATATATACATACATATATATATATACTGTATATACACACACACACATATTTACAAACTTTTATATTAGATTATCACGATTAATCGATTTGACATCACTAATGTGTGTGTGTGTGTGTGTATATTTTAGATAAACTTTTATGTTAGATGCGATTTAATGCGATTAATCGATTTGACAGTATTAATGTGTGATATATATCATGTTAGACATGATTAATCGCGATTAATCTATTTTGACTGCACTAATGTGTGTGTGAGTGTGTGTGTGTGTATGTGTATATATATATATACATGGGCGACATTTGACTCTCGAGTTAGGGGGGGCAAGATTTTAATTTTTTTTTTGCAGGTAAACATCTTTTTGTACCTGCATCAGCAAATTATTCGCGGAAGTTTTAAGCAAACAAGTTTAAGTTTGCTTGTTCTTTTTCTTTACTTATTTATTTAATAATTCACTTTATTGTATTATCACGGGAAATGACGCGGACGATATCTGGAATCAGAGTTCATCATTTTGCGAGCAACTGATGATAAAGAAAAATGTCACGTCGCAATATTGATAATAAGTATTACGATTTTAAACCATGAAGCTGAGCCAGTTGATATCACACAAACAATGAGCAAACTTTGCGTGAGAGTTATGCGGATGAAGTCTCACTAGAGAACAGTAGCGCTCCTTGCCATAGATATATAGGTAGGGCTAGGGCAGATTCTGGGTGTTAACGCTAGTTTATTATAAACATTTTGCAAGCTTTATATTCTAATCGCTGAACACATCAGACACACTTTTGGCAGAATTCGAATGTCCTTGCGTTATTCAGCCTGAGGGTGGCGCTCTAATGATGATTGACAGACTTTAGTACACACAACACACAAAATCTTAGAATTGTATTTATTGCTTTTGTTTTTAGAATATTGTTTTAGAATAGTTATGTAGGAATTCGAGAAATGAGCATGTTTAAATTAAAGGGTTTATACCCTCATTAATGTTATACGCTACTCCACATAGGAAGAACAGACATGCCAAACAGTTACTGACCTGATGCAGACACATATCTGAAGCGGACTGATATCGTCTTGGTCTGGAGCGAGGTGTACGTGAGGTGTGTTTAACGTGGAAATAAGCGGGGCAGCCAGAAATCTGCCACTATGGCTCTCTATGAGAGGGTGCTGCAATTCCATTTTTCACCACAGATTTACATAGGAAAGTTGTGTGGCGCTGTAGAGCTGGAATGGGGCTTCCCCGCTTAGTATTATGAATACATGCCTGTCGAATCCATGCGCTACAATTTAATATATCCAGCTCACTTTACGACTTAAAGTAGTCTAGAAAATCTGAAAATTATTTGTTGCAGAATGCTGAACACATTTATAATGTATTATTAATTCAGTGTACATAGGGGTAGGCCTATATTTTAGGATTAATATTTTGGTAAGGCTCTGCCCCACCTGCCCATACAGAGCCGCGGCTGGTACAGAAACTGAAAGTAAAAACCATAGACTGTGGTAAAAACTGAGCTTTTGGCATCTGTCGGCGCATATCCTCTTAGAGACTATTAATTTATTTTCTTAATATTTCTCTTGTGGTCCATAGTGAGGAAAAAATTTTACGAAAATAAACTAGTTGTTTTTTAAATGAGGAGTATCCAACTAATCTTTTATCCTCACTCACAGCGCATCGGTTATGCGGTGATGCACTATGATATTGTGGGGAAAATTAATTACAATATTATCTGAATAATAAAAGTAGCATAATAATAATAATAATAATTTAATAGCCCTGCGTGCCCCGTCCGATATACGCCACTGTGAAGGGATAAACGGCGTTCGGGCACGGCATCAAAGCGATTAACTGTTTTATCCAAATCCACATGCATGGACCGTCCAATGTTCAGTACTGCATGTCTCCTGTATCTGATGTTTATCATGTGTTTTCAGAAACGTTTACTAGACGGTGGACTAGCTTTGACTCTCTGAATAGTGGCCGCGTTTTTTTGTCTTTTTTTGTCTTTTTTGTCACGGGCAAAGGACTCGGAGTAGGCTATCTATGAAAAGCTTGCGCTCAAGTGTGCGCGAGAAGGAGCGATGGAGCTGTAGCCTACCCAAGAAATTATATATATATATATATATATATATTAACCGCTCCAAATTGTAGTGGACGAGCTGACGGCTCACATCGGGAAAAATTATGGGGGGCCCCCCCCTAATGCCGCCCATGTATATATATATATACATACATATATGTGTGTGTATATACATGCACACACATTATATATTTATAAACTTTTATGTTAGATGCGATTAATTGCGATTAATCAATTTGACAGCACTAACATATATATGTGTATATAATATTATATATAATAATATTATCTGTAAAAATAGTTCTTGACATTTTATGGTGCTGTGTGGCAAAATTTCAATCTATTTTGATGTCTATGTAAATTGTTTTGACCGTATTCAATTTTAAGAGAATAATTAGGCATACTTTTGTTTTGATGCAAAATGTTTAGTTGGACTATTGAAATTTATCTTCCTTTCCAATTCAGCGTTCTGTATTTGTGGCCAATTCAATTCAGATTCACAATTCCAGTTGAAAAGGAGGCAATTCAAAGCATCTCTCCACTGATGCTCAATATGAGAGCCGAGAGCCACAGCTGTCATTGAGCCGCATGCTAATGCGTGTCTTACACAAGAAAGCCAGTGCTCACCGCTGACTGGGGCCGGCCAAGAACCCTGACGAGTCCTCTCGATGGTCATGCCATGCCTGTCGCAAAAAGATGAAAACAGATGATTATGCGTCGCAGCCATGCATTGCCCGAGGCGGTGATCTAAGTCAACTTTAATCACAGAGATTAGAGACACCAGGGGCGCGGCCGAACAACACCTAGCAAAGTCTGTCTGCAGGGCTCTGTTTGAAGACGACAAACCTCATGTAATATACATGAGTGCATTCTCATTTAGATACGCGACGCCAACGGTAGCCCACGGGTGAGACTGGTGCTTAGGGATGAGAACTGTGAGGAATGAAATGATTCTGGTGCCAATTCCTTTAACAATTCCTGTGCCAATAGAACAACTCAATAGAAGAGAAGAGTCTTTTTGACCAATTCAATCAAATATCTGAGTCTTTCTGATGGATTCATTCATAGATTTGTGAATCTTTTTGACTAATTTAGTAAATGATTTAAGGGACTTTAAGACATTCATTAAAACATTTTTGAGTCTTTTTGACTTACTTATTAAAAGATGTTTGATTCACTCTGACTGATTCATTCATAGATTTGTGAATCTTTTGGACTTATTCATAAAAAGATCTCATTATAAGAGTCTTTTTTGGTCAGTTAGAAGATTTGTGAATCTTTTAGACTGATTAATAAACAGTGAGTCTTTTTGACTAATTCACATTTTAGAGACTTTAAGACTGATTTAATGACACATTTGTCTTTTTGATCAACTCATTAAAAGATTTGTGAGTCTTTTTGACCGATTCATTCATAGATTTGTGAATCTTTTTGATTGTGAGTCTTTTTGACCGATTTATTAAAAGCTCAATTAATCTATTCATTATAAGATTTGTGAGTCTTTTTGGCAAATTCAGTAGAAGATTTGTGAATCATTTTGACTGATTCCTTAAAAGATCTGTGAGTCTTTTTGATTATCTCATTTTAAGATCTGCAATATCATTTTGACAAATTCAATAGAAGATTTGTGAATCTTTTTGACTGATTCATTAAAAGCTCTGTGAATCTTTTTGATGAATTCACTGTAAGATTTTTGATGAATTCATTATAAGATTTGTGAGTCTTTTTGATTGATTTGTGTGCTTTTATGTGACTGATTCATTAAAAAGATTGTAAGTTTTTTTTTTTTTTTTTTTGTATATATAAAAATATGATTAAAAGATTAGTAAATCTTGTTGGCCAGTTCATTAAAGGATTTGTAAGAGTCATTTGTTGGTGAATCAGACTACACTGTTCGTGCTTTATGTTTCTTACATTTAGTTATTTGTCAATTTATATTTCTCATTACATTAAATTCAGCTAAAACAGTTTGTATTGCTGTGGATTTATTCTGTAGATTCAGTAGTATTTTAGTATGCCGTTCTGTCCACGTTGACAGATGAATGAACATTCAAGACAGAATTAATGAACCGTCAGTTCCAGTATTTTGAAAAACTCTACAGGTCCATTTAGATGAATAATTTTGTTTGTGCTATTGGTTCATTATGGATATTATCAAGTTAATTTTGTGCCCTACACACTGGAGGCCGTTTTTATTATGAAGGTTAAAAGGTTACAGCCAATATAGCAGCATGTATAATCACTCGCTTCATTCGAATGTGATTATGAAGACGGGCCACTTCCTGTCCTGTCATAACACAAATCAACACTGACTGCTAATTCATGTTGGAAAAACTAACATTCCACACTAATTACTGCAGGAGGAAATGATTTGATGGGCTTTTTCAGGTGTTAAATTCACATCCACGTAGCACCTGTCTGGATGTTTGGAGACGCCGCACGTTTAACGGCGACTCCAAGAGCAAATACCTTGCCCCTCAAGGTGAGAGACCCTCTGCATACCAAATCATTCCTGCCCCCTCCTGTCAGGTCCCATTCGGCGGAGCATCCATCTCCCCCGGCTCTCTCCTCTCTTAGATGAGGCATTGTGGGAAATGATATGCCATCATCTCAGTGCTTACGGTGCATGGCATCTAATGGCCCCCACGAAACGTGCATGTATACGCACGTGTGCTCATGGATGTTCACCAGCCTGAGGTCATTGAGCTGTTTGGTGAGAGGAAATATGTTCCCCGGTTCTGACAGGAACATGACAAACTGCCACTGCGCAGAGGATTCATGACAGGGAACGCTGGGTAAAGGGCGGTTATGTATGATTTTTATGGGGATTTTTGTGTTATTATATATAGAGCATTTACATAAAAATATTCTTCTTTACCATATATATAATTGAATTAATAATAATTAAATAATAAAATGTCTTTTTAAAATGGAATCAAGTGTATTGACTTTTTGTTCACCTTTTTTTGTGGAATGAAATACTTTCTAGAATAAGAATTTTGATTCATTTAATTCATGTCTGTGAATCAGTTCAAACCTTTCGATTCCATTGAATCTGTAAAACTCGTGTTAATATGTTATACTCAAAAATGTTATGCTATGTATTATTATATAGAGCATATCAATAAAAATATAATTATTTTTTTCATATATATATATATATATATATATATATATATATATATATAATTATGTGTTAATATATAGAGGATATTATTCTATTATTCTATTCTAATTATTAAATAAATAATAATTATTTGTTAATAAATAAAGAATATCAACAAAAATAATTAAATATATATTATAAATAATATATATTAATATATTAAAGATATTTCATATATATGGTTAATAATAATTATATTATGCATTAATATATAGAGCATATCAATAAAATATAATTCTTCTTTGTCATATATATATATATATATATATATATATATATATATATATATATATATATATATATATATATATATATATATACAATTAAATAATGATGTGTTAATATATAGAGGATATCAGTAAAAATGATTAAATATCTTTCTTCTTTGCCATATAAATAAAAAATGTATATAAATTAATTTAAAAATTAATTAAAATAAATACTAAAAAAGTAATAATAATTAAATAATATGCATGTAATGTATAGAGCAATATCAATAAATTATTAAATATATATGATAAATACCAATTAAATAATAATTATCTATTGTTATATATATATATAATTAAAATATTCTTTGAGACACACACACTATATAATTATTCTATTCTAATTATTAAATAAATAATAAATAATAATTATGTGTTAATATATAAAGCATATCAATTAAAATAATTAAATATATATTAGATATTTCATATATATGGTTAATAATAATTATATTATATATATATATATATTAATAATGTATTAATATATAGAGCATATCAATAAAGGAATTAAATATTATTCTTCGCCATATAAATAAAAAAGAATATAAATTAATTAAAAAATATATTAAAATAAATCTAATAATTAATAATTAAATAATACGCATGTTATGTATAGAGTATATCAATAAAAATTATTAAATATCATTCTTCTTTGTAATTATATATATATATATATATATATAAATATATATATATATATATATATATATATATATATATATCTATAGATATATATATATATATATATAAATTGAGTATTAAAAAGCAGAATACATATTTCACATTATTTCCCTAGAAACAGACAGTAGGACATTCAGTCATTAGGTCCAAGTAGTTAAAACAGACTTATTTTTCCATATCAAAGAAATGAACTGCTGAACATGAAGGCAGATTCTGAGAGGGTCAAAGGTCAGGGGTGATGAAGAGCTCTTCAAAAACATCTGCATCGAATCTCAGATGAAAACAGGCAGTTGTCAGAGCCTCTCTGTCGTGTCTCACAGCACATCTCCGTCTGAGCTCTCATAATCTGTCTCTTTTGTTTAGCAGAGAGAAACTATTGAAAATCCCTGGCGGCACACAGATAAAGATTATCATTAATCCTGTTTCTCTTAATAAGAGTTTCATACAAAGCAGCTGGTGCATATTAAAGCGAGAGCGGCGCAATAAAAGCTAATGCACTAATTTTTTCACGCATCACATTAACGTGCGAACAAATGGGCACGGAGCCTCGAAGACGCGGTTTGAAGCACCACATTTTCCCCATTAAACTTTATTCGTGTACGTAAGAAAGTCCATGTGCAAAGCATGGCTGTTGAATTTTAATATGTTGTTGAAAACTGTGGTTTGGCCACGTTTGAAGTCCAGGAGGAAGGAGATGGTTCGGTCCAGAGATGGGACACATCTGGAAACGTGATGGTCACTCACACTTCATTCAGTCTGAGTTTGAGACGGCCGGCTGTGCAACACCTCTGGAAAACTCATTAAAAGCTCAACATGAAACGCCGTTCTCAACTCATTTTACTTTGCTTATTTCGCTTAAATTGCAGAAAAGCTGAAGCATCAGAAACTCCAATCGGAGACTCAAAAGCTACATTATAGACTCCTGAAGACTGTTTCTCTCATCCGAGTCGCTCTTAGCGACGGTCACTTCTAAACACACTCCCCCGAGAGCACTCTGATGTACTATAGATCATACAGATATGGACACAGAGTGCTCCAAACACAAAGACATGCATTAGCATCGTTCATAATTCATCCGCTCATACATATTTCCAGTAATAAATGGACGTCGAACTAATGCACTTCATGAGATAAATTAATTCTGTTGATTAATTAATGTTCTGGTAGGAGACTGTTTCATTCTAACTACATTTTTACATTTTCTGAAGATAATTTTTAGTTTGCATATGTAAAGTGTACCGTTTGTTTGCTAGGGTTGCTGATGTTTTATACTTCGGTAGTAAAAAAAATGACATTCGAGTTTTACGAGATTTACTTTCTTTTCATCAAAGAATCCTGAAAATAGTTTCCACAAATGTATTAAGCTGTTTTTAACATTGATAATAATCATAAATGTTTCTTGAGCAGCAAATCATCATATAAGAATGATTTCTGAAGGATCATGTGACACTGGAGTAATGATGCTGAAAATTCAGCTTTGATCACAGGAATAAATTATATTTTACAATATATCCACATGGAAAATAGTTATTTAAAATTGTAATAATATTTCACAATTTTTACAGTTTTTACTGTATTTTTTGAACAAATAAATTCAGCCTTGGTGAGCAAAAGAGTTTAAAAAATAAAAAAATATATTATTATTAATAAAAATATTAATTATATATAATTAAAACATAATTTATATTTGTTTTGTATTAAATAAATAATTAAATAATATTATAATATTTAAATAAATGTTAATATAATTCTTATTTACATGTGTGTGTATATATAGATACTTTATCACTCTAAAAATAACTAAAAAAACTAAACAAATTTACACAGTAAAATACCATTTTCCATTGAAACAGAAATATACCATAAAAACAATCCATTCTGGGTAATACCCAGAATGCATAGTTTTACGGTATATTACTGTTGGAAAACGGTATTTTACTGTGTAAATTTGTTTGGTTTTTTTTATGGTTATTTTTTAGTGTAGTAACAGACAATAGGAATTGAAAAACATGCAATAAAGAACACTAACAAATTTCCAAAAACTTTTCTTTTGACTATAAAGCCGTTCCATCTGCAAAAAAAAAAAAAAAAAAAAAAACTATCCATCCCATGATCCCTTTGTTCCTAGTAAATCCAAGCAAAACATGTTGCAATGAGTGCGTGAAGTGGAGTTTAGACGGTTCCTCTAGGTCCATCCTGAAGCGCACAGACATGGTGCTCAGGATCAAAGCTCTGCAACTCTCGTTTGTAGCATAATTGCAAACAGTCCTGATAATTAAGTTAATCTGCATTGCTGTATTCACCTCACTTGAACTCAGTCGCTAACAGGATAATGTACAACCTCAGGCCGACATTGATGAAAATAAGAAACAAATGCTGCTCTTGTAAAAAATCTGTCATTTGTCTCCTGTCTTCATGCATCTGATAGCCTTGAGTTTCACCGCGGCTACAGTTACACTGCAGAGACATCTGGTTGTTAGATGGGTCTGGAGTGATGTATAGAGGAAAAGAAATGAGGAAATGTATGTTATAATGTATGGACAGATGTCCTGTTAATGCTAGCACCTGTTGGACATATGCAGTAGATGCTCAGATGTGCCTCATCTGATCATTTCTAGTAACTATTTTGAACAAAATATGCCTTGCTTTTTCCTCAGTGCTTTTTTAAGCTCTCAAAATGTACATTCTACTTTTCTATCATTGAATAACTTTAAATATGTCACATTATTGAAGTAAAATAAATTGCAAACTTGGTTTCAAGCTGACTTGCAGATCAAGAGTGCAATTTTACCCTCTGCTCACGTGGCTGTCAACTTAAACTGTCTTGAATGCTTTGAAGCATAGACTTAAAGGGGACCTAGTATGCCCTTTTCACAAGATGTAATATAAGACTCTGGTGTCCCCAGAATGTGTCTGTGAAGTTTCAGCTCAAAATCCCACACAGATCATTTATCAAAGCATGTCAAATTTGCCCCTATTTGGGTGTGAGCAAAAATATGCCGTTTATAGTGTCTCTTTAAATGCAAATGAGCTGCTGCTCCCCGCCCCCTTTCCAGAAGAGAGCTTTAACAGCTCAACAACAACAAAGCTGGAGAATCTCACGCAGCCAAAATGAGGATTGTCAGTAACGGTGCTCAGCCTGCGTCGTAACTTTGCAGTTGTTGTATATGCTCTAACATCAACATTACAAGTTAAAAAAAAAAGTGAAATCATAATCAAGGACCCCTTTAAAGGGTTCTTAAAGACATCCTTTGACAGATTATTGAAAAAAGGTAAAAAAAAGTGAAACTAAAAAAAAAGTTATAGAAGTTTGTTTATCATGAAAAATGCATAAAATACTATTTTAAAATTAGATATGAAACATATATTTTCCAAAACATGATTAACTCTAAAATTGAGAGAAAAGCAAAGCCATAAATCTAAACAAGCTGTGTTCCATATTTGAGCTTAATATCTCAAAAAATTAGCTTTCAGTAAGATTTTGTTTGGCCGCAGTACCAAACGCTTCCACTAGATGAAATTCGCTTCCTATTAGTTTACAAGTACAAGTGTGATTTTTTTTTTTTAGTACCATTTAACCTTTTCAAATCATGTCCATGTTTCGTACTATTATGATGAAGTAAAAAAAAATTTAAAGTAACATTTTTCAGTCAAAATTGACAAAAACACACCAAAGCCCTATCATTGATTTGAAACTAAAAACTAATCAATTGCACTAAATTAATGCTTACATATAAAAGTAACGCAAAGTATATGCGATATATGTAAGTGTGTGTGTGTGTGTTTATATATATATATATATATATATATATATATATATATATATATATATATATATATATATATATATATTTAAACAATATTTCAATGAACACAAGAACAATTTTCCAAAATGACAAGTTTTATATAACATCTGTTTAACTTATAACATGAAAGTAAGGTTAGTAATATAACTTAAAGAACAAAATTTTCAGTTTTACTCAAATTAGGGTGATGCAAAAATCAGTACACCTCACTGAAAGTCTCTGGAGCAAAGCTAAATTTTAGACTACAAATGTCTAATTTAACAAGAATTCAACCACAGGTGAGTCTAATTATTCATTACACAGTTGTCCAGCAGACAGCTGACTATAAAAGGGTGTTAAAACCCCTTCCCAATTCATGCTGTCAGCAATGGCACCACATGGAAGAGAAATGTCACAAGACCTGAGAAAGAAAATAATTTCTTTACATGAGAAAGGTGAAGAAGATCAGCAAAGCTTTACTTATCAGTCAGAATACTGTAGCAAAAGTGGTACAAAAAATTTAAAAAGATGGAACTGCAACCATCTCACAGAGACGTCCACAGAAGTTAACACCTCGACAGGAGCGTCTTCTGATGAGAAAGGTTGAAGAAAATCAGCATGCAAGTTCAATGCAGTTATCTAAAGAAGCAGAAAGCCAAACTGGGGTGACTATTTCCCGTGACACAATACGGCATACACTGCAGAGGAATGGCATGCATGGGTGCCGTCCACGAGACACGAAAAAGCCCGCCTAGAGTTTGTGAGGGCCCATGCTAACAAAGATGAAGACTACTGGGACTCTATACTCTGGAGTGATGAGACCAAGATAAATGTTTTTGGAACTGATGGCTTCAAAACTGTATGGCGTCAAGGAATACAAAGAAAAATGCATGGAGCCTACAGTGAACCATGGTGGTGTCAGTGTCCATATGTGGGGCTGCTGGGAGCTGCATTTCATTGATGGCATCATGAATTCACAGATGTACTGCTCTATACTGAAAGAGAAGATGCTACCATCACTCCGTGCCCTTGGTCGTCATGCACTTTTCCAACATGACAAAGATCCTAAACACACATCTGTTGGATTTCTGAAGAAGAACAGGGTGAAAGTGATTCACCTGATCTGAACCCAATCGAACATCTATGGGCAATTCTGAAGGGACGAGTTGAGCATCACTTTCCATCCAGCATCCAGTTTCTAAAAGAGGTCATTCTTGAAGAATGGAAAAAGATAGATGTTGCAACATGTCGCCAACTTGTTCATTCCATGCCTAGAAGACTTGTAGCTGTCATTAAAAATCATGGAGGTCATACAAAGTACTAGATATAGTAGTTTTTGTTGTGGGGTGTACTCATTTTTGCATCACCCTAATTTGAGTAAAACTGAAAAATGTGTCATCTAAGTTATATTATTAACCTTACTTTCATGTTATAAGTTAAACAGATGTTATATTGTTTAAAATGTTACTTTTCAAAGGGGGTGTACTCATTTACGCTGAGCACTGTATACAGTATATATATGATGTGCTCTGTTGTGAACGTCCTGTGTCAGTGCAAAACTTGCTCTCATATCACCACCAAATCTAAGTAGAAGACAAACTCTGTCAATTTAGTATTAATCATGGGTAGGGAGACATCAAAGCAGCGATGCATCAATCCTGAGCTGCTGAGACATTTAAATTCTTTGCCATGGCGGACAGAAAAAGTGTAATTACTTTATTTTCATCCCAAAAGTAATTTCCTGACCCACTCAAGCAAGGATGATACATACAGTATTAATGAGAGCAAGCAGAGGGCACAATCTCCTCGACACATCTGAAACACCTCTCATTCAAAGGAGGGAAAAAAAGGACATTTGCTCGAGGAATGGCCGATCTGTATATTAATATGAATGGTGAATACACTTACTCAGTGTGTTCTGCCATGTTCAACCTGGAGGAAAAATAGCTCTGGGATGCCAAAAACCCCTTAAAATAGCTTTATTTTACATATGGACATGCATATGATTCATAATTGAGATTCCTGATAACCATGGTAACTGCATATTATTATTTAGGGCCATATATAGATGACGAGTCGTGTCACTGTCAGTGTATACGGATCCTCACACATGGATTGCTGGTGTCCATGAGCACCGGTGTCGTTATCAGCTGATGACAGCTCACTGACAGATATCGACCCGCTGCGCTTTAGCCCGCCATCCAATAACACCTTGTTCGTAGTTTGACCGAACTGTCATTCCAGGGTTCAGTCCAAGTCACAAAGTTCACAGCGGGTCAATGAAAACTGCAGAAGGGCTAGAGAGCAGCTGACTGCTTCAAGTTACATTAGAGTTGAAAATAGCAAGGAACAGATTTACTTCATTAGGACATAATACAGTTGTTGTGAAGAGACTCACGCACTTTTCCCTGGGCAAACTTTTCACATGAACCACCTGTACAGCAGTAACACGATCGGCGGATATTCCTCCATGCTGCGTGAATACAATTGCATTTCTTTTGTTTTGAAAAGAAACTTGAATGAATTTGTATTGATCTATGAGCAAAGAGGCCAGAAGAATAGAACTGGCAAATGAATACCTGCTTAGTTCAGAGGCGTTTTGTAGTTCAAATTCAACCCCAGATTCGTTCAGCTTTCCAGCCAGCAGGGTTCTGAAAAGTTTCTCTCAAGGTTATGAACAAAAGTTCTAGTAATTTTAATAAAACATTTGTTCAAAGTTATCTGGTCTTTAATTATTTTCTCAAAAAGTTAGCACAAAAATATATATTTATGCTTTGTTCATAGAATGACTTTACTTGAAACATTTAGTTGGATGTTCGCCATTCAACATTTTAAAAATGTTACTAGTTTCGGAATGTTCAGAGAACATTCAAAAGTAACATTCCCATAGTGTTTGAAGAATGAAAAAATGGAATGTTCCCTTAACATTCACATTTTTTTAAAATTTTAAAAGCTGTATGTTCAGAACGTTCATAGAACGTTCAGAAATAACATTTTAACAATAACAAGCGAAACGTTTTTTTTGTTAGCTGGGTTACCTCAGTGACTCACATGCACATACATAATCGAAACAATCTATATAAGTGCATAAATGCAAAAATTAGTTGTGTTCTGAAAGTAAACTGTAATTCTTAATGCAGCATCTTCTCAGTCTTGCCACATGGGGCAGTATAGCAACATAAGTCTTTTACAGTCAGTTTTCTCTTTCAGCTCAACTATGGAGCAACAGTTTGAAGAGAATATTTCTGAGCAAGTTTGGGTACTTTTACATGACAACAATGTACTGAAAATGGAAACGTTTTTCCTTTGTTTTTTACGTACAGACGTCAGTGTTGTCAAAACAATCCCTGTTCACATGGATCCGCGAAAATGACAAAAAATGCTGTATTGTGCTACCAGGCCAGTAGGTGGCGATGTCACTTTGTAAAGAAACACATAATGCACATGCGCATGACGTCAGCATTTTCACAAATTCGCGATTTTGTAGTTTACATGGAGACTATAGCATTTTCAGACCCTCTAAACGCCATTGTCCTGTAAAGGAACGACCAAAATGCATAAAAAGTGTCGTATAAACAGCCCCTTAGTTGCCTATTGTTGCAATGCCTCGGTCATTCACATCTGCATACTGCGTGAAAATATGCATGTTCCCGTTATTCTCTTTTCTTCGCTCTTACCATTTATTTATATACAATTATTAATTTTACGCTTATCAAATCTCATTCATGTTCATACCAATGGCAGGAGGTCTAACAGAAAGTTTAACATGCGGACTAGTAATATTTTAAATACATAATTTACCCATTTGTAAGATTTACTTTTAAAAAATAATTCTTATTTCTCCATAATTGCGATTAAATATTACAGATACTTTGTGAAAATTCACAAGCAAATCAGCGTATATTCAGAATAAGACATCATATTTCAATATCATATTAAGATCTGTGTTATTTTAGCATCATTAATGTACTAGTATAGCTTTTCGTTAATATTTTGAATTCGATTTTATTTTTATATTTGAGCATTTTTCTGTATGTTTGTCATTGGGTTTTTGTTAAATGTCTATATAGTTTTTATTCATTTTTGTAGTTATTTTAGTACTTCAAATTAAACTAAACTATAATGAAAAATGTTGCAACTACCTTAAATAAAATAGTTTAAGTTTAGTTTATTATAGTATAGTTTGGTTTTTTTTATTGTATTTTATTTCAGTATAATGTTTACATTTGTTTCAAGTAACAAAAATGTTTTTTTCTTATTATGGTTTTAGTTTTAGTTAACAATAATAACCCTGATTCAGATCATATGCATGCACTGTATAAACAAGGTCATAGTACAATCCACGATATGGATATTTCGGGCTGAGATGTATGTGGTTGGTTTTATCTACACTGGCAAAGTCACATATTTGTTTATAAGTTTGTTCAGACGCTGTAGGCAGAAACGCTGCTCACCCCATACAGAGAGAAATGCAAACGTTAAAGATGTGCTTCCTCCAGATGTCCTTCTCCCAAAGGTAATGTTGGTTTCTCATCTCACAGCTGGTACTTCTACATGGCTCTGGGCAACAGCGACACATTACAGTTTGAGAATATCAAAGTCTGTAGAAAAATATGTATTCTACCTTGCTCTTTTGTGTAGATTGTGCATGTACAGAAACACTTACAATAGTAAAGTTGAGGTAACTTTAAATGTGTGTATTGACCAATCAGCATCCAGGACGCGGTGCAAAGTCTCATGCGAATCCTTTGTAATCAGTAACCAGGGAGCTCAGCGTCTGGACGAGAAACAGAAAGAGTCAAAGGAAGAGAAACATTGTTTGATGATGGTGTTTTTACACAGACAGCTCTGAGTGCAGGATCATTCCTCCTGTCTGAAATACTCAGAGTCGCTGCCATGACACAGCAAAGAAATATTTATTAATGTGAACAGCCTCTTAAGTGGTAGAATAAATACAAGTTTTTTCTTACTGCACTACCGGTCAAAAAAAGATTAGAATGTTTTTATTATTATTATTATTATTATTATTATTATTAGAAATATTTTTTTAATGTATACAGTAAAAATTCTGAAAAAAATATTACAATTTAAAATCACTGTTTTCTATTTTAATATATTGTAAAATGTAATTTCTTTTTGTGATCAAAGCTGAATTTTCAGCATCATTACTCCAGTCTTCAGTGTTACATGATCCTTCAGAAGTCATTGTAATATGATGATTTGCTGCTCAAGAAACATTTCTGATTATTATTAATGTTGAAAACAGTTCATATTTTTGTGGAAACTGTGATACATTTTTTGATGAATAGAAATCCTTTGCAACATTATAAATATTGTTATTGCCACATTTCATCAATTTAATGCATCTTTGTTGAATAAAAGTATTTTTTTTTTAAATCTTACCCTAAAGTTTTCAATGGTATTGTATCACAGTTTCAACAAAAAATATGAAACAGCACAACTGTTTGATAATAATCAGAAATGTTTCTTGAGCAGAAAATCATCATATTAGAATGATTTCTGAAGGATCATGTGACACTGAAGACTGGAGTAATGATGCTGAAAATTCAGCTTTGATCACAGGAATAAATTATATTTTAACATATATTCAAACAGTTTTTTAGATTGTAAAATAATTCATTTTTTATGTATTTTTGATCAAATAAATGCAGCCTTGGTGACAAGAAGAGACATCTTCAAAAAACATGAATGAATCGTAATTAATCCTAACTTGCGAATGGTACATGGAGCTCCTGGTACATTATTAGTTCGGAAATCATTATGTTTAGTCCGAATAAAACAGAATATCACATTTGTTGCATAAGGCCGATCGCAGTCAACCAACATGCTTGTAGTTGAATGAACTTTGTGAGCGCTGATTAAGACCTGATGCGCTCAGCATGAACCCCTCTGGCAGTATGTAGCACTAAACTAGTAACTGTGATGTATAATTCAGCTGTGTGAAAAGGAAGTTCATCTCTGCGGGCCTCGGAGGCTCTGAGACAGTGTCCAGCACAGCAGGACGCTTTCATCCCAAAATAAAACTCTCTTTAAGAGCTCCACTATACTCATTGATATTCAGAGCTATGTTTAGGGCTTGATGCAAGTCGACGCAGTGTCTGGAAGAAGCACCTGTCCCACACACACACACACACACAGATAAGAAACTGGTGGGTACTTCGTCCTGCACTCTTAAAAATTAAGGCATTTATGCATTGATGGTTTCATTAAGAACCTTTAACATCCATGGAATCTTTCCATTCCACTAAAGATTCTTTACAGTGGAAAAAGGTTCTTTGATTATTAAAATGATCTTCAAACTATGAAAAAAATGGTTCTTTTAAGAACTTAAGAAACTTTAAGAATCATTGAAAGTTCTTTGGGGAACCAAAAATTATTCTCCTTTAGCATCACTACAAAAACACCTTCTATAGAAGAGTATAAGATAGCAAAATCACAAAGAAGATGTTTTATATCTCAGTTGTTTTTATAATGAGATTAAATGGAGGTTTTTGTCCCTTCCAAGTTTAAGGTCTCACAAACCGAGCTTATATTTCACCAGCTTAAGTCTCAATAAAATTAATAAAAAGCCCTATTATGACAGAACAAATTTTCCCTGAGGAGGTTAGGTTGTTTTGCAGATGCAAAAGCTGTTTTCCAGCTATAACTCATGGGTCCCGTGAGAAATCGGATCCCATCCGGATAGGATTATCTGTGACTGTGGATATTATAACGCTTTTCCTCATTTATTTTGACCTTTTGGCTAATTTGGCTTATTGCACATGAAACCTTTGACAGCCTGGTGCACCATTATAATGGATTTAGAGCTTTGGCATCACATCTGATATAAAAATAAATAGTTGAAATAAAAATATAGTAAATATTAATTAATTTAAAAATATGTATTATCATTATAATACAATTATAAAATTATTATTATTAATAATGATACTAGATACTAGACAGAGATAAAGATACTTTAATAAACATTGTGAACTAAAACGCACAACTTTAAGATGAAGAACGAAGAACCGAGAGCTTAAATACTCTGAGAAGACAATCAACAGAACAAGGAACAGGTGAAAGTAATTAAAAACTATAGCAACAAACAGTGAACTAGAACTCAGGCAAAATAATGACAGAAAATGAAACTAAACAGGACATGATCATGACTATGGAGCCCTGCAAATGCCATAAAGGAAAAAAATAGTAGGCTAAATCGTGCGCATGATTTAGCAAATGGAGGGAACAAATTATTAAGTTGTGTGCACGAATTAGCAAATCGAGGGAACGAAATAGTAAATTGTGAGCACAATTTAGCAAATCGAGATAATGAAATAGTCAGTTGTGCGCACAAATTAGCAAATCGAAGTAAAGAAATAGTAAATTTTGAGCACAATTTAGGAAATCGAAAGAATGAAATAGTAAATTTTGAGCACAATTTAGCAAATCAGGAGAATGAAATGGTAAACTGTGAGCACAATTTAGCAAATCGAGCGAATGAATTAGTAAGTTGTGCACACAAATTAGCAAATCGAGGGAAAGATATAGTCAATTTTGAGCACAATTTAGCAAATCGAGACAATAAAAATAGTAAATTGAGCACAATTTAGCAAATCGAGAGAATGAAATGGTAAATTATGAGCACAATTTAGCAAATGGAGGGAATGAAATAGTAAATCGTGCGCACAAATTAGCAAATCGACGGAACAAAATAGTAAATCGTGCACATGAATTAGCAAATCAAGGGAACGCAATTGTAAGTTTTGGGCATAAATTAGCAAATCGAGGGAAAGAAATAGTAAATTGTGAGCACAATTTAGCAAATCGAAAGAATGAAATAGGAAATGTTGAGCACAATTTAGCAAATCGATAGAATGAAATGGTAAATTGTGAGCACAATTTAGATAATCGAGCGAATGAATTAGTAAGTTGTGCACACAAATTAGCAAATCAAGGGAAAGATATAGTAAATTTTGAGCACAATTTAGCAAATCGAGACAATAAAAATAGTAAATTGAGCACAATTTAGCAAATCGAGAGAATGAAATGGTAAATTATGAGCACAATTTAGCAAATGGAGGGAATGAAATAGTAAATCGTGCGCACAAATTAGCAAATCGACGGAACAAAATAGTAAATCGTGCACATGAATTAGCAAATCAAGGGAACGCAATTGTAAGTTTTGGGCATAAATTAGCAAATCGAGGGAAAGAAATAGTAAATTGTGAGCACAATTTAGCAAATCGAAAGAATGAAATGGTAAATTGTGAGCACAATTTAGCAAATGGAGGGAATGAAATAGTAAATCGTGCACACAAATTAGCAAATCAAGGGAACGAAATTGTAAGTCTTGTGATTAAATTAGCAAATCGAGGGAATGAAATAGTAAGTCGTGGACACAAATTAGCAAATCGACGGAACAACTTTTATTAGTAAATTAGTAAATTGTGCGCACAATTTAATTTTTTCATGCATGTTATGTGCGGGGCTACATACATGACAACAGCTCAAGATGTCACAATATGAAATATATGGATATATTATGCTTGGTGAATGAGTCTGAATTCTCATAAACATCCGGTTTCAAGCTGGGTGTCTGATTTTATGTATTTTCTAGTAAACCCTTTAGCCATGCTAATTTAATGAAACAACGAATGTTTAAACAGCACTGAATCAATTTCATTTTTTTCTTACTCTATCAGTTTCTTCCCTCTAGCTCTCTTTACCCACAAAAACAAATCACATTTAATGGGATTTTCTGGTTTTTGACAGCGACGTCACCTCGCTTGTTCCCATAAATGTGCTGAAGTGGGTTTTTCTGTTCTCGCCTGTAGGGTTTGGCCCAGACATGTGAGCAGAACAGAATCACAGAGCGATTCTCAGCTATCAGTTGTAAAATATTCCCTATAGCGACTCTAGTTCCTGCCCATTAACTCATGTCAGACTGGAAGATTTTACTCCAAACTGTGATTAAAACATGCATTTGACTGATATTTGTTTTTGTAATATTTGTGAATATCTAACTTCTTTGTGCACGTATTGATCTTTTGAGTGTATATCTAGAGAATACTAATCTTGCTTAATAAGAAGAAACATTTATGGACTGTTTTTCCCAATGCTGATGAATTCTAATCATGGCCTAAACTGCAGGAATTGATGTTGAATCCCACTGAACATACTTTTAGAATGCTTTTACTGAAGAAACTGTGAATATGATGTGAAAGTAGCTGAAAATCATCTATATGCTGCTTGTATTGTCTTTTGATTAAGATCAGAGGTTGTTCTGTTATTGTTCTGAGATTTTTCTTATGTGTTATTCATAAATGCGCCCTGGGTCTGACATATTAAGGTCTTTACATATAACCTGTAACAACACGACACGAGGTGAGATCCATATGCAAGCTTTATTAGACTGGGTTTGTCAACAAACTGGCAATGGTGGAACAACAGCAAACAGGTATGGCAGAGAGTAGGCAGAATCGTAGTCGAGGTACAGGCAATAGGTCAGGGCTGGCAGATAACAATCGTAAGTCCAATAAACAATACACAGTCCAAAGGCAGGCAGCAGGGAATCGTAGACGGGGAACAGACAGGGTAAATAACAGGCAGACAATAACAATAAGAAGCGCTCAGAAATGTAACCAGAGTATACAAGACCTCGCAATATGAGTGAGGATGTGACTAGCTTAAATTGTCCAGATAATGGGCTGTAGCTGAGTGTGGTGATTACTGATTGAGAAAGTGAGTGCAGGTGATGACCAGGGAGGATTATGGGAAAGGAAGTCCGGGAATGACTGGAACTGTGACATAACTTTACTCATCGAGACAAAGGCTCAGGTGAATCTTCAGCCTGGTGTGTAAATCATCATGCTCAATGTACATCTAACATCATGGAAGAGAGTGAGTTTTATGGTACTAAAACAAACTGCTTTGTCAGCGTTGGTTTGCTGGTAGGGTTCCAGGTTTTCTGTTTTACTCCTACAAGATTTGGCACCTCTCAAACTTCAGGGAGGAGCAAATGACTTGAACTTTACGTCAGGTTGAGTTTTACACTTTCACTTTATGGCTGAGCGTAAAATATATGAAATACCCAAATAAACTGTTCCCGTGTGGCCCCAAAAAATTATCTGGACACTTAAGACACAATTAAAATTGTATGAATGTCAATGCATTAGACATCATCCCAAAATATCAAAACAAGCAATTATGCTTAAAATAAAACAATTGATTGAAATCATTCAAACAGTGAATGGCTCATTTGAAAAGTGAAACTATCTCTGAGTATTTAGCAGCATTTATTTGCTGATTCCCCTTGCTTTAATATTGTCTGTTATCTAATGCGATCAGTGTCAGTGATCAGTAAAGTCAGAATTGCGAGTTTAAAGTCAGAATTGTGAGTTATAGTCAGAATTGCGAGTTATAAAGTCGCAATTGAGAGTTCTAAAGTCAGAATTGCGTGATATAAAGTCACAATTGCAAGTTATATAATCAGAATTGCGAGTTATAAAGTCGCAATTGCGAGTTTAAAGTCAGAATTGCATGATATAAAGTCGCAATTGCACTTAATAAAATCAGAATTGAATGACATGAAGTCACAATTGCAAGTTATGAAGTCAGAATTGTGGGATTTTGGCCCAGTTTCACAGACAGGACTTAGCCTAAAACAGGATTTGGTCTTTGTTCGATTCGGGCAATTAAGAACATTTTATAAACTTTCACTAGAAACATTTCTGGTGTGCATCTTGAGACAAAACAATGGCACTGACATTTTTATATAAGTTTCTTTCAGTTAAAACAGCTCAAACATGCATTTTAGTCTTAAGCCTTGTCTGTGTAACCGGGGGATAAAGTCGCAATTGCGAGTTATAAAGTCCCAATGAATCACTCTTTCAAATATGTTCTTTTCAATGAATCATCAGTGAAGTTGGTGAACAATCGGTTCTCGCAATTCAGTCTGAATCAATTTCAGTTTTGAGTCGGTTCTGGTCAATGAATTGGTCAATGAAATACATTATCAGAATCCTTTCATGATTCATTCACTCACACTGAATCGTTTGGAGCTGGTTTTCGCCAAGTAAAAAGCAGTACTTTCACAGAAAACATGTCCTCCTATCGGTTGCCAGAGATGATGAAGCTTTTTATTAAGCTCAAGCTTGTGAGCGACTCTGCAGGTAAAATATTTTCAGTCAAAAATAGTATCAGAACACACTGATATAAAGTCTCATTTGTGAGTTATATAGTCAGAATTGCGAGATATAAAGTCGCAATTGCACTTGAATGCAAAAAAGTACAAAATGTATCAGCACTACTCTCCATGTTTTTTGGACATGTAGCTTACCTAAGAGTAGCATGTAAATACATGGATAAAAAATGATACAGTGACATGGTGCAGGTTTGACTTTTGAGTACCATGCCATTTTAATCTGTTAACTTAAAGTAACTTAGCTATGTTACATTTACATTCATAAACTTAAGTGTTTAAAATCACATTTTAAAGGAATGAAGGACAACTCCCTGTCAGTTTGGGAGTTTTGTGACAGGTAGACACACCTTACTGCCTCCAGGACTTCTGACTACATATATACCATTTTACAAGCCCAGTCTATCAAGTCTATCTTTACACAACTGACTACATGGGTGTGAAAGTCTGAGGAACCAGAAATGACAGTTGTGATACCAATTTGTTTAACATATACCATGGTACTTTCACGGTATTATGTAAATACCATGGTTATATTAGTATGCATGGTGTTTCTGTACGTTGCCATACTTTATTATAGTAATGCTATGCTTTTTTGTACTACTGTTACAGTGTGTTTGTTTACCCATCCCTGTCTTTCTATAGGGTGATGAGGTAATGACAGATTTTCCCAGGTGACACATCGAGCAGCGTCTCACCGACATCTGCCACAGCATGTTCTCGCACCCGCGCCCAAACTCTGCTGTCTTCAGATCATTGCGGGGTGTACGTGACTGATGCTGGACGCGGTAATTCATGCATGCCTCACTGTACAGCAGACAGACATCAGACTTCAGACTCTCACCTGCCTTTTGCTCCCTCACATTTATTCACACACTGAATAGCAATGTGGGTTGAGTTCAGAAACAATCCTTTTTGTTTATTCATTGTTTGTTGAGAAAGTTCCTACGGAAGAGGATTATGGCCAAGCAATAAAAAAATTAAATCATCTTGAGATTAAAGTTGTTAAATTTCGAGAAAAAACTCGTTCAATTTCGAGAAAAAAGTCTTAATAAAATGTTGAGAATAAACTTGTTAAATTACGAGAAAAATATTGTTAAATTTCGAGAAAAACATCAAGATAAAATGTTGAGAATAAACTCATTAAATTATGAGAAAAAAGTCGTTAAATTACAAGAACAAATTTGTTAAATTACGAGAACAAATTTGTTAAATTTCGAGAAAAAAGTCGAGATAAAATGTTGAGAATAAAGTCATTAAATTACGAGAAAAAAGTCATTAAATTACGAGAACAAATTTGTTAAATTATGAGAACAATTTCGTTAAATTTCGAGAAAAAAGTCGAGATAAAATGTTGAGAATAAAGTCATTAAATTAAGAGAAAAAAGTCGTTAAATTACGAGAACAAATTTGTTAAATTACGAGAAAAAACTCGTAAAATTTTGAGAAAAAAGTTGAGATAAAATGTTGAGAATAAAGTCATTAAATTACAAGAAAAAAGTCGTTAAATTACGAGAAAAATGTAGTTAAATTTTGAGAAAAAAGTCGAGATAAAATGGTGAGAATAAACTCATTAAATTTTGAAAAAAATTTGTTAAATTACAAGAAAAAATTTGATAAATTATGAGAAAAAGTAAAATTTCAAGAAAAAAGTCTAGATAAAATGTTGAGAATAAATTCATTAAATTCCGAGAAAAAACTCGTTAAATTTCGAGAAAAACATTGAGATAAAATGTTGAGAATAAACTCATTAAATTACGAGAAAAAACTTGTTAAATTTAAAGAAAAAAGTCGAGATAAAATGTTGAGAATAAAGTCATTAAATTACAAGAAAAAAAGTCGTTAAATTACGAGAAAAATGTAGTTAAATTTTGAGAAAAAAGTTGAGATAAAATGTTGAGAATAAACTCATTAAATTACATGAAAAAAGTCGTTAAATTACGAGAACAAATTCGTTAAATTATGAGAAAAATGTAGTTACATTTTGAGAAAAAAGTCGAGATAAAATGTTGAGAATAAACTCGTTAAATGACGAGAAAAAAACTTGTTAAATTTTGAGAAAAAAGTCTAGATAAAATGTTGAGAATAAAGTCATTAAATTACTAGAAAAAAGTTGTTAAATTACGAGAACAAATTTGTTAAATTACGAGAACATTTTGTTACATTTTGAGAAAAAAGTCGAGATAAAATGTTGAGAATAAACTCATTAAATTACAAAAAAAGTCGTTTAATTACAAGAAAAAAGTCGTTAAATTACGAGAACAAACTCGTTAAATTTCGAGAAAAAAGTTGAAATAAAATGTTGAGAATAAAGTCATTAAATTACGAGAATAAACTTATTAAATCACGAGAACAAATTTGTTAAATTACGAGAAAAAATTTGTTAATTTAATGACTTTATTCTCAACATTTTATCTCAAATTCTTTTTTCTTGAAATTTAATGAGTTTTTTTATCGTAATTTAACAAGTTTATTCTCAACATTTTATCTCGACTTTTTTCTTGAAATTTAACGAGTCTTTTCTCGTAATTTAATGAGTTTATTCTCAAAATTTTATCTCGACTTTTTTCTCTAAATTTAACAACTTTAATCTCGAGATGGTTTAATTTTTTTATTATTGCTTGGCCCTAATCCTCTTCCGTAAGTTCCAAATGTGTAAAGCCTCATTTATTTATTTTACTTTTAAAATATTTTTACATTGGTTCTTACAAAAGTTTAAACGTGTTGCGTAACATGAGAATGAACCTCATCGGTTCTTGCAGCATCACAGCTATCAATCAAATGTGCAGTACAATACAAGAATGATCCTCACTGGTTCTCACACGTCGAGCAAACATGCTTGAGCTTCCGTTTACCATTTCTGATGTACGAGTTGATAAATGTTTATATGTAAATAAAAGCCTAAATTAAATATGTTCATTATATAAAGCGGTCGAGTCTCTTCAGAAAATTTGGACTAAACCACTCAATTCATATGGATTAGTTTTACGATCTCTTTATAAGCTTTTTGAAGCATCAAAATGAAAGTTGCATAGCTGTCAATGACAGAAATCTCTCAGATTTCATTAAAAAATATCTTCAGATGTGTTTCAAAGATGAACAAAAGTCTTACGGGTTTGGAATGAGGGTGAGTAAATGATGGCAGAATTGTCATTTTTTGATGAACTAATCTTTTAAGGGATTTAATGCAATAGTTGATGCAATATTTGTGCTGAATAAGTCAATAGATGAACAAAAAGAAACAAAACAAAAGCACCGTTATCCAGATGTGACCAAATTATGCTCAGTTGTCCTACATGTTTGTCATTTCGGATGCAAGTCACACCTCACACAACACAGCTATGATTTCCATATACATCACTGCTTCAAAAGATTGCCGGCCTTTAATCTGTGAAGGTAAACAAACCGTGTCAGTCAAGTAAATTCAGGCAGCTGATTTCCATAATTTGCTGGCTTTGGTTTGCTTTAAGGAGAGGAGGAGTCCGTTTGCTTCCAAGTTTGTATTGGAGCATCAACTTATTACTGTCTTCCTCATTTGTGTGTATGTATTGACGGGTAATTGCTTCGAGGTGCTTGTATTTACAGTCAAACAAGTTATAATGGTTTGCGACAGGACAAAAGAAAGATATTCACAAAACAGAGTGAAACCGAATGGGACTGGAAATATTCTCATGTTGAGCTCAAAATATTCATTACAATAAGTTTTGGATTTTATTACTTTGCAATGTGGAAAAGGAAATATAAGCTACCTTTCTACTAACAGACTTATTGTGTTACAACTCGGCTGCATTCCAATTCACAGACTTGTAGCACACACTAACAGTGTGTACTTCACTGGTGATGGGAAAGTACTATTTAAGATAGTACGGCCTTACTAAAATTGCATATTCTGCTTAATAACATATGCTTCATCCCAATTCGCCTACTTATACCACGCCCTAAAAGTATGTACTGTTTTCGTGAAGAAGAAGTACATACTTTCGAGTGTGTAGCAGAAGAGTATGCAAGCTTTGGGACATACTGCTTCGTCATAATTGCGTCTTTAACGGATGTTCTATCGCTTAGTTACACAACCTGTAACTGTTTAAACTGCCCTGTCAATCATCTTGTTACTGTTAAAATCCTCCACATACAATTAAATTTAAATTCCTACCGTTTCAGAGAGAAATGTAGTCGCACGTTGATCTGCCAGTCTTTCCTGTGGAGAACTCTCCTCATCTTTGCATAATGATGCATTTAAAAGTTGATGACCAAACACATCGTTATAAAAGTGCTTTTGCAGTTGAAATATAATGTGGATAACATTTAATAAATATCTTTTCGTCAGATTAGATACTGATTATTAATCACTCAAACCCCTTTATTTTAAGCGCTCTGCTCAACCGTCGGACTCGCACATCCATTATGTTTGTAGTTTTTTTAACACTTTTTATTCATATTTGTAGTTCTCTTCGAATCCTCGTTCACAGCGCAATGTGTTATGGGCAATATTAGCCATAAGAGTGTGCACGGATCTGCACTTCGGATTCTAACTGGAAAAAGTATCTTTAGAATACTCATGTCAACATACTACGATTTGGGACACACTAATTCTAATTTCGAATACTATTTAGGATGGATAGTATGCAAATTGGGATGCAGCAATAATGTTTTATAGGAAAGACCAGTCTTAGGCCACTACTCATACTACACTACATACTATCGCTGCATCCAAAATTGAGTATTTCGACCGTTAAAAAAGTATGTTCTTTATAGTATGAATCCACCATGTTGTTACTGTCATGTGACCTACCAGCGTCATTGTGTTGCTTCACTTCCATTCATAAATCCTCTCCCATGGCCTCATGGGATGATTCAGAATCTCAACGGAAGTTGTAGGTCATCCAGGTACTTTTTGCCTACTTTTTTTCGAATACTATTTATTTGGACATACAACTCTTTTGCCATACTGTTTTTCGCCTACTACTGTAAATAGTAGGGAAGTATTCGATTTCAGATGCAGCAAGATGGTATTTCTGCAGTATTCAGTATGTACATTGTGGCCAGTATGCATGAAATACCTTAATTGCATACTACCTTAAGCATGCTCAGTGCACACCTAGGATGCACGGTGGAATACTGTATCCCATAATTCAATGCACACAACTTGACCTTCAACTTCCTGAATGAACTGGAAGTAATATTAGCCACGATTTTTAACATCTGCTGAATTTGGAAAAGCATACTAGCATACTACTCCTACTATTTCTGTTAGATATAAGCAGTATGCTTTTACAAAATTCTTTATTTTTATCATAACGATTACAGAAATGTAGCATACTACAGTCTGACATGTTTTTCTTGCAAAATGCATACTCTTTTTACATACCTGTAGTAGAAAGTGTACACTTTGCATTAGGCATTAGCCTAGTATTCAATTCCCAGCACATATGCTCAATTCAGAATCACATACTAGCATACTACTTTTACCATGTCTTTCTATGGCAGGACTAGTAACAGTAGTATGCGACAACTTCTCCAACTTTATCTAGCACAAGGGATTATGGGCAGTATTACCCTAAAATGCATGGATAAAGGCATATATATATATATAAATGGCTAAGTGGTGTACTAATTCCACACACTAAACCCGTTTGTGCATTCGTTACCAGTAGTATGCAAATTGTGATGATGCCCTTGTGTTCTTAACCTGTCATCAAAATCAATCAGGCTTGTCTGAACATCTGGCAAAAAAGCAGATCTATTGGCCAACAGGCAAAGCAGCTGCTCTGATGGCCAAAGTGAACTGTTGATAATCCGCTGTGTAATTGTGTGCCCTAATGGCACTTCTAGTTGTAGTATTTATGGCACCTAAATAACGGCCCGCTGGTTGCACATAATGATGCTTTTATTTACCCTGGCTTGTGCCAAAGTTGCGGCCTTCCACAATGCACTCCGGGAACCAATTACGAGCGCCAATTCACTCCAGCAGCATGACGGGACAAACAGATATGTGCTAACACGCAAATTTTGCCAAGTTTGCCTGTCGCCTGTTTACACTGCACATGACAGGCCCAGAGTGTGTGCTTATCCTGCAACAGCCCTGCTTCACACTGCTATTTAGATTCCTGTTGGCAAACACTAAAAGGGTTTGTAAATGTTTGGGGGTTTTTTTTGCACTAAATTTAAGATTTATGTATTTGAATTGCATATTACATTTTCATCTATTTGAGTCACATAGTGTTAACATAAACTAATAAACCTAATGTGATGCAACTTGAAAGAAGCACATTCTCATTTTTCTCATATTGAAAATTTAACTGTATGCAAGACTTTAAATCAATGTTAAATCAAAACTGACCCCGTACAGGTTTCTGGTCACGTCCAGGTCAAGAAGCCTCCTCAAAAATGCATGCAGGTGGCATTTCAAGAGTGTTGTATGCTTCGCAATACACGGCAAACTCAAATTCAGGCTCCGTTCTGGTACGTAACGGCCATTTTTCATCATCCTGATGGATAAAAGTTTCAATTGGAAATATATCACATTAAAGAAGCGTAATGAATGGATTGCAATTTCAGTTTCATGTCAAATTTAAAAAAACATAATAGTTTAATGTATCACTACCACTCAAAATGGCTTCGCAGCAAAGATTTCTAACGTCTTCCATCCCAATACCATTCGTCATCCTCTTAAATAAGAGATGGTAGCGTTTGGGTTTATTGCAGCCTGACGGATGTTGCAAGCACAATGCATGTCATTCGTAATGGGAAGTGACAGGAGGTGTTTGTCTCTCAAGGATTCGTCGGAGATCATGGCTTTTGATGCTCTGCTGTTGTTTTTCACTCATCTGAAGGATGATTCTCTGCCTTTCATGGTTTGATGTCGGGAAATACACATCCGCCGTCACTGGGGTACCAGGCCATTCGCAACCCTTTTTTATTTGCGTAATGTGATGTATTTGTGAGTGAAAAACAGGATATGCAATGGAAAAAAATATCGATTAGGAATTGTAAAGAGAATGTTGAAAAATAAGTGTTAGCAGCATTTTGATGAGATATTATAAGCATTTTTCTTTTACAACTACGTGCACTGATGAATCATTTACAATAAGACAAGAAAAAGGAAATAGAGACAGTTTTCATTTCAAGACGAAAAATGTTTATTTCCTGCAGATCCGTCATTAATTTACTTAAAGAGGCCATACTATATTATATTACTACAAAGTCTTGATTTTGTTTTTGGGCTCTACTAGAATAGGTTTTAATGCTTGAATGTTTAAAAACATTATTTTCCCCATATTCTCCACTGTTGCAGCTTCTCTCTTTCCAGTCTGTCAGTAACACTGTTTAGTTCCTGTCTCTATGAAGGCCCTCCTTCTAAAAAGAGCACTGTGCTCTGATTGGTCTGCTGGAACAGTGTGTTGTGATCGGTCAGCCACTATAAGTGTGTTTGGGGAAATGCCCCGCCCCTTACCATAACCGTGAGTTTCAACACTCTGCTAACTTAGTCAACCAGGCCCCGCCCTTTTATTTAGCATATTCCTTGGGTGGGAATTATTTAAATGATGAATATTGTGATGGAAGAAATCTCAAGACTACAATGGAGGAGTTTCAGGGAGTTGAAAAATAGTTACTCGTTTGTCCCATACAAGTGTGATTCATCAGTATTCCAGCATACAACAAAATCCTTTCAGGAAACAAGCCATCATCTCACAGACTAATTAAATTGAGGGAAGACTAATAGAATCGTGCACCCATTATGACCCTCATGTAAATGGAAAAATTAAATGCCTCAAACTAGTGGCCGGCATTGCTTGCTTGAAACTCCCTTCTGTGTGTCTTTCCGTTTCATAAGCCAATTTCCCCTTTGACTAAAGCCTCTACCAAGGTCCCGCTCCGGGTCCGTGCAACTCATTATGGTGTCATTTATTATTAGTGGCGCTATTGATATTGACTTAATGTATTCATAGTTTAAAGTCTAGCTAATTCTTCTGTAGGTTCGAACAAGAGTCGAATGCCTTAATTTACCGTCCGCTAAGGTGAAATGACACTTTCTCATAGCTTGACATTCTCAGATGTGCTATGCAATTCCCAAGAAATCCTTTCGTGCCCTAAGTTGTCTCAAAGTTGAACAACTCTATTTAAACTCCAGCCTATCCAATAGGCCTTGTCACGGAGAATTGATCGTGTGATGAAAGAGACAAGCCTTCACCGGCTGAGCAGGGGGGTTTTTCTCGTAAATGCACCATCCATCTCCTTGATTCTGTGAGCTGACCTTCTTCCGCCTGTGTGTTTTGGTTTTTCCCGTTCTTGTGAAACTGTGGAATATTTGTGTCTGATCAGACCTCTTGCCACATGAGGGAACTTGCCAAAATCAAGACATAAATCCTCTTCATTTCCATGAGAGTTAGTCATTGAGTGCAGTTTAGCAGGTCGAATAACGTAGAGAAGCACAGCTTGTTACAGTTCACAGTTTTGATTAGGTCACACTCATTTTCTTAATCTCCATTGCATTTGGGTGGCCACCACTGCACATTATACTGTGCGAAAGAGAACATTACGATCTGGAGAGTAATTTGGACTTGATTTGGCACAATTAAACACCCTTTTTGCGTGTTTCTGTCCTGAATTTGCAAGCTTACACATACACATACACAGAGAGTTCACCCTAAAAATTAAAATGCTGTCATTACGGTGAAGGTCAATGGGAGCGTGTGCTGCCTAGCTCCCAAAATGATGAAAAAGCATCATTAAAGCACCATTAAAGTTTCATAAAAGCAGCATGATGGCTTTGTGTGATCTGTAACGTCAAACTTGGTGTGGTGCATCTTTGCATGGCATATCTGAAGACAAATGAGATTTAAGATCTGCAGATTGACACAAAAATAGTCCTGATCAAACTATACGGTTAATGCAGGATAATTGGGATATTTCCTCCTAGTCATCTCTATGGCAAAAATTGCCCCAATTTACCTGTATTCACTTTAAAATGGGCCTTTTTACAAGATGCAATATGTCTCTGGTGTCCCCAGAATGTGTCTGTGAAGTTTCAGTTTAAAATCCCCCACAGATCATTTATTATAGCTTGTCAAATTTGCCTCTATTTGGGTGTGAGCAAAAACATGCCATTTTTGTGTGTGTCCCTTTAAATGTAAATGAGCTGCTGCTCTCATCCCCCTTTCCAGAAGAGGGCGGAGCTTTAATGGTTGCTCAACAACAACAAAGCTGGATCTGAATCTCATGAATCTCATGCAGCCAAAATGAGGATCGTCAGTAACGGTGTTCAGCCTTACATTGTTCAAACTGGAGTCAAAACTGATGGAGAGACTAGCATGTGCGTCATGTTAATCTTTTGTGCAAATCCAGCGTTGAATTGACCCTCGTTTGTGAAGCAGTCCGGCGTAAAATGACGGCATGACAACAATAGTCTACTACAACAACTCTTCCTCTTCTCTAAAGCAGCCCAACATGGCTTTGCCATGCATCGCCATACATCATCAGTAGAAAATAGTTCAATCTAATGGATAAATACATAAATACATATCTGTGTGTACCGTGGGTTAAGAATATCATATTGTTATCTTATATATATATATATATATATATATATATATATATATATATATATATATATATATATATATATATATATATATATATATATATGTTCACTTAGAATGTATACATGGCTTGCTGGGATTTAAAATAGAGCTAACATCTCAATTCACTGTGGAAAAACTGTCTAGAGTGTTTATCTGTTCATATGACCACTTAGAGCTATTTATAACCACAAGACATTGGCATCCATCAGCAGCCATTTAAATGGTTTTTATGCAGCGGACTGGCGATAAACCAGCATCATTCCCTGCAGAAAACACTATCTTCAGTCTGCCCAGACATTCAGCATCAGCTGACTTACGCGCAGATGTGTAAAACACATTTGCCACATTTCTTTTTGGGAAAGAAAAAAATACTTGGCTTCCTAATTTGCCCCAGAATTGAACCATTTTTCATTTGAATGTAGTAATTTAAATTTTTTTTGCATTTAATCATAACCTGGGTTTGTAGATTTTAATTTTGCATTAACTAGAAAAATTAAACTAGCGTTTTCTCCATTCATGACCAGCACACATTTAAAGATCCATCTGTAAATCAAAGGACATCCCTGATTTGACTCTCTGCGCTGAAGACATTAGACTGTAAATGGACAGATTCTGGTAACAATGTAATTTAAATTCATGCTATTAACTGGAGTTCTGCCGGTGTCCTTTTAATCAAGGCTTTTCCCCATTCTCTGTTCAGCTTCTCTTTGATCTGTGTGGTGTAACAACATCTGGTTATTCATGTACTGTGCATGAACTAGCCACAACCTGACTGATATTCTTAGGATACTGAGTCTATTCCCTTGAGATGGTTTACATGTATAGAAATTAATGAGAAGTTGAATCATTTAATATGACGGTTGTATTTCCACAGCTGCATTTTCATACAGGCTTATCACTTGTTTACTTTTGAATGCACATTAGCTGGATCCACCCAAAAATAGTCATTTTGCTTGATCTGAGCTAATCTGAGCATAATCTTGACAAACAGGTCTCTCTTTCCCTATTCAAGTTGACGGAGCTGTCCTTGTGCCTCGGGATGTTTCCAAGATGGCTGTTGAACTGACTGATCTTTACCTAGACTTTGATTATAGGTACAAATTCGAAACTGTAGTCAGTTCAGTAATTCTTGGACTGGACTAGATTTCCTTTTGAATTAAGTAGTGTTTTTGTTTGAATTCATCAAATCCATTGCTAATACTGATGTTTATGCTGTTTTCTCTTCAAATAATGTCACTTCTAGGAGCATGACATCATTACGGATCGAGCTGGCTTTTGTTAGTTAAAGGAATTTTATATTAAAAAAAAAATACTAACATGGTGGAAAGTAGGGTTGGGTGAAAATGATCGATTTCTCGTTTTCAAATGATTCTCATTTTTACCTTTTAAATTCTGTCAAATTTATAATGAAATCCAAACAATAAATACCCTTTTGGCAGCAGATGAATGGATCTTATTTGTGCTATATTACTGCATTATAGCACTAAATAAAAATGAATGAACATCAGAAGGTATGTTGAAAGATACTGTACAAATTACCGAAATCCACATAATGTCTCATGTAATCGCTCAATCAGTGTTTCAACTGCGGAAAGAAGTCAACAAAACAGCTTGTTTTATGTCCATAAACTCGTTAGTCAGCTAGAAATATAAACTCTATGGAGGAGCATTTGATAAATTGTATTTTTACATAACCTGTTCTTCAATATTCCATGTATGTTAGAATAAATATGTCGTGTTTTATGCCACCATTTGAATGTTTATATTTAAAAAAACAAGGAGAGACATAATTGTCATTAATTAAATATGTATTAATATAACTACAGTATTGTAAAAACTTCCTTATGTGTAATTTAAATGTACATATCAGTTCATTACCAACTTGGGTCTCCTGTAGCATTAGTCATGGAAATTTGCCATGCTACTGTACCTGATAGGTCCCAATAAATCAATATCTAATTGAATTGTGAATTGAAATAGAAATTGAATCAAATTGTGAAATTTGTGTTAATGCCCAGAATTAGTGGAAAGTGATGTTGATCAATTAAAATAAATATGCCAGTTTTTCATGTTAGAAGTGTTGCATGCAAGATCAGTTCAGTGTGATAATGTGGTTAACGCAATCTAATATGATTTCAATCTTTAAAAATAGTATGTTTAATATTATATTCAGACTTATGTAACAAGGATACTGTAAATGTACTGCATGCTAGGAATGACCAAGTGAATGTAGATGGTGTTACTTGATTTTTGTACCCATAAATTTAACCATGGAAACAGCATAAGTCTAAAGAAGCGCAGATAGCAATGCTCTCAAACTAGATTAAAGTTAGTGTGAAATAGGCGTAAAGCAGCGGTCCTCAGCCAGCTATAAATAGTAGGTAACCATGGAGCTAGAGAAAGGCAAGACTACTATTGCACAGTGTATTGATTCTTTGACAGGAAAAGAAATGATGTCAGTTTAATAATTGATGCTTTTTTCATTCACTTGTTTGTGTTGGACCGTCTCCAGATGGAGAAACATAATGGTGATGATGAGATTTAGCCGTGCTAGAAACCAGACGATGTAAATACGAAGGCCCTGCAGGGTGATACAGCGTTCAATATAAAATAACATTTTCACAATCTGCTGTTTCTCATGGTGGTTTGTGGACATAAAAGCATTAGGAAGCCTGTTATTTATTAATGTTATGCTATATAAAAAAAGCTCTGCTTTGAACTAGACATCTTTAAATAAGCCATTCCTAGCAACATTGAGGCATTAACATAGGATAATTGTCTTACTGCTCCATCTCACATGACTTCCTCCCATAATTCCTCTTATGAATCCATCATCTGATACTAAATAAGAATCCATCGCTGTCTTCCGAGGCCTGAGCGTGTCTTCAGCTTGTTATCAATATCTTGCGCTTCACTCAAACAAAGATGAAAACATTTAATCAGCCGTCTCTCTACTGGGAATGAAATGGGAGCAGAGTTCAATGGCACGGACTCTGAAGTAACAAGTAATTCCCAAGCCGGCCTCCATTACGGCATTATGCGCTGGGACCGCCGGGCGATGCATCGACCCATCTGCGGCTGAGATAAGTGGGAAATCAATGGCCATTGATTAAGATCAGACTGTTACTGTCAAGCTCCTTGTCCGCCAGCCAGAAGAGGCGGGTTCGTGCGGTTCAGCCCAATAAATGACCCGCTCCAGGCACGGACCATCTTTTGGGGATCATTTGCAATATGAACTCTGACATCCTTTGACCCGACAGAAAGAGCCGGGTCACTTTCAGATCTAGCGATATATTTATATATTTTAGTCCAGTCATTTGAGCTGATGTGATTAATGTAGAATTAAAGTTCTAATGAAGATCGTCTCTAGCCTGTCTATGTATCTGTATGTCAGTCCGTCCGGCTGTCCGGCTGTCCGGCCGTCTATTTGTCTGTCTGCCCGTCTTCCTGTTCATCTGTCTGTTTGTCCGTCTGTCTATTTGTCTGTCCGTCCGTCTGTTTGTCTGTCTGTCTGTCTGTCCGTCCGTCTATCCGTCTTCCTGTTCATCTGTCTGTCTGTCTGTCCGTCCGTCTATCCGTCTTTCTGTTCATCTATCTGTTTGTCTGTCTGTCCGTCTATTTGTCTGTCTGTCTGTCTGAATGTATGTCTGTCTGTCCATCCGTCTGTCCATCTATTTGTCTGTCTGTCCGTCTTTCTGTACATCTATCTGTTTGTCTGTCCGTCTGTCTGTTTGTCTGTATGTCTGTCTATCCGTCTTTCTGTTCATCTATCTGTTTGTCTGTCTATCCGTCTATTTGTCTGTCTATTTGTCTGTCTGTCCGTCTATTTGTCTCTGTCTGTCTGAATGTATGTCTGTCTGTCCATCTATTTGTCTGTCTGTCTGTCCATCCATCTGTCCATCTATTTGTCTTTCTGTCTGTCATCCGTCTGTCCATCTATTTGTCTGTCTGTCCGTCTTCCTGTTCATCTGTCTGTCTGTCCGTCTGTTTGTCTGTCCGTCTTTCTGTTCATCTATCTGTTTGTCTGTCTGTCCGTCTATTTGTCTGTCTGTCTGTCTGAATGTATGTCTGTCTGTCCATCCGTCTGTCCATCTATTTGTCTGTCTGTCCGTCTTTCTGTACATCTATCTGTTTGTCTGTCCGTCTGTCTGTTTGTCTGTCTGTCTGTCTGTCTATCCGTCTTTCTGTTCATCTATCTGTTTGTCTGTCTGTCCGTCTATTTGTCTGTCTATTTGTCTGTCTGTCCGTCTATTTGTCTGTCTGTCTGTCTGAATGTATGTCTGTCTGTCCATCTATTTGTCTGTCTGTCTGTCCATCCATCTGTCCATCTATTTGTCTTTCTGTCTGTCATCCGTCTGTCCATCTATTTGTCTGTCTGTCCGTCTTCCTGTTCATCTGTCTGTCTGTCCGTCTGTTTGTCTGTCCGTCTTTCTGTTCATCTATCTGTTTGTCTGTCTGTCCGTCTATTTGTCTGTCTGTCTGTCCGTCTGTCTGTCCGTCTATCCGTCTTTCTGTTCATCTATCTGTTTGTCTGTCTGTCCGTCTATTTGTCTGTCTGTCTGTCTGTCCGTCCGTCCGTCTGTTTGTTTGTCTGTCTGTCCGTCTATTTGTCTGTCTGTCTGTCCGTCTATTTGTCCATCTATTTGTCTGTCTGTCCGTCTTCCTGTTCATCTGTCTGTCTGTCTGTCCGTCCGTCTGTTTGTTTGTCTGTCTGTCCGTCTATCCGTCTTTCTGTTCATCTATCTGTCTGTCTGTCTGTCCGTCTATTTGTCTGTCTGTCTGTCTGTCCGTCTATTTGTCCATCTATTTGTCTTTCTGTCTGTCATCCGTCTGTCCATCTATTTGTCTGTCTGTCCGTCTTCCTGTTCATCTGTCTGTCTGTCTGTCCGTCCGTCTGTCCGTCTTTCTGTTCATCTATCTGTTTGTCTGTCTGTTTGTCCGTCCGTCTGTTTGTTTGTATGTCTGTCTGTCTGTCCGTCTATCCGTCTTTCTGTTCATCTATCTGTTTGTCTGTCTGTCCGTCTATCCGTCTTTCTGTTCATCTATCTGTTTGTCTGTCTGTCCGTCTATTTGTCTGTCTGTCTGTCCGTCCGTCCGTCTGTTTGTTTGTCTGTCTGTCTGTCTGTCCGTCTATCCGTCTTTCTGTTCATCTATCTGTTTGTCTGTCTGTCCGTCTATTTGTCCATCTATTTGTCTTTCTGTCTGTCCATCCGTCTGTCCGTCTATTTGTCTGTCTGTCCGTCTTCCTGTTCATCTGTCTGTCTGTCTGTCTGTCCGTCCGTCTGTTTGTTTGTCTGTCTGTCCGTCTATCCGTCTTTCTGTTCATCTATCTGTCTGTCTGTCTGTCTGTCCGTCTATTTGTCTGTCCGTCTATTTGTCTGTCTGTCTGTCCGTCTATTTGTCCATCTATTTGTCTTTCTGTCTGTCATCCGTCTGTCCATCTATTTGTCTGTCTGTCTGTCCGTCTATTTGTCCATCTATTTGTCTTTCTGTCTGTCATCCGTCTGTCCATCTATTTGTCTGTCTGTCCGTCTTCCTGTTCATCTGTCTGTCTGTCTGTCCGTCCGTCTGTCCGTCTTTCTGTTCATCTATCTGTTTGTCTGTCTGTTTGTCTGTCCGTCTATTTGTCTGTCTGTCTGTCCGTCCGTCTGTTTGTTTGTATGTCTGTCTGTCTGTCCGTCTATCCGTCTTTCTGTTCATCTATCTGTTTGTCTGTCTGTCCGTCTATTTGTCTGTCTGTCCGTCTATTTGTCTGTCTGTCTGTCTGTCTGAATGTATGTCTGTCCATCCGTCTATCCATCTATTTGTCTGTCTGTCCGTCTTTCTGTTCATCTATCTGTTTGTCTGTCCGTCTGTCTGTCTGTCTGAATGTATGTCTGTCTGTCCATCCATCTATTTGTCTGTCTGTCCGTCAGTCTATTTGTCTGTCTGTCTGTCTGTCCATCCATCTATTTCTGTCTGTCTGTATGTCTGTCTGTCCATCCGTCTGTCTATTTGTCTGTCTGTCTGTCTGTCTATCCATCTTTCTATCTATCTGTCTTTCCATCCGTCTGTTTGTCTCTCTGTCTGTCTCTCTATCCATTTTTCTATCTGTCTGTCTATCCATCTATCTGTCTAACCGTCTGTCTGTCCGTCCATCAATTTACTGTATCTATTTGTCCATCAGTCTATCTGTCTGTCTGTCCATCGGTCTGTCTGTAAGGCCTGTCAAACATTGCATTTTTAGTAAAAAATTACAGTTACATGAATTTCTTTGAATTTCGGTTACTTTCAATTCTTCCTAGCATTCAAATGTGATTTTTGGAACCTCAATTCAAATTCAGGAAGTGAACTGCAATTTAAAGGTCAAAGGTCATGGGTGACAGTAAACCAAACATTTTCCCATTTTAGTTTATAGATGTTCATATAGACACAGTGCTCAGCAAAGACTGCACTTAATCAGCTTTTAGAGTCAGAAGTATCCATTTATAATGGCAATCAATCACTTTACATCCCACCAATGAAACTTGAACCACTCAATGAGATTCAGTCCATCCATGAGGCACTAATCTATATTTCACACTAGTAGCTGGGCACTACACATGATTGCACTATAAACTAAGTGTGACAGCTAATTAAAACCTTAGTGATGTCATGACAATGTTGAAGATACTATCTGTCCCTCACACGTCTAATGAACTTTCTTCGTTTAATGTTGTTGTATTTGTAGGCTCCAACTGGCCTCCTCAGTGTGTCCAGAATAATGCCGCCCTAAATGGACAAAAAAGATATTCCCTGGAGAACCGAGATAAGCTACAGATAGACGGGTAGATAGAGAGGAAAGAGAGGGAGATCGCTTCAGAGACAAGGGCAGACACCCACCCGCACGCTCGCCCAGACCGGAGGTCGTAATGCAAAGACTGGTAGGGCGTGATCAGAGAGGAAATGGTGAGAACCTTCCCACAATCCATCAGTCATCAGCCTTGAATCGATGTGTGTGGGTGTGAGAGGAAATCACCAATGTTCCTCTGTTCTCTAAGAGAGACCAGCATGGTTTTCTGAACCCACTATTTTGATCAAACTAGACTGATGTATTGTGATGTGAAATAATATTTTTGGCCAACCACCCAACATCCATCCACCCATTCATACATCCACCCACCTATTTATTTATTCATCCGTCCATTCATCCATCCATCCATACACCCACCGACCCATCTATCTATCTATCTATCTATCTATCTATCTATCTATCTATCTATCTATCTATCTATCTATCTATCTATCTATCTATCTATCTATCTATCTATCTATCTATCTATCTATCTATCTATCTATCTATCTATCATCTATCTATCTATCTATCTATCTATCTATCTATCTATCTATCTATCTATCTATCTATCTATCTATCTATCTATCTATCTATCTATCTATCCATTCACCCACCCACCCATCCATACACCCACTATTTAACCAGCCATACACCCATCCACCCACCTATCTATTTATACATCCATCCTTCCATTCATACACCCACTCATCCATACACACAACCACCCACCCACCTATCTATTTATCCATCCATCCATTCATCCATCCATCCACCCACCTATCTATTTATCCATCCATCCATCCATCCACCCACCCATCCATACACTCGCCCACCCACCTATCTATTTATCCATCCCTCCATCCATCCATACACCCACCCACCCACCTATCTATTTATCCATCCATCCATCCATCCATACACTCGCCCACCCACCTATCTATTTATCCATCCATCCATTCATCCATCCATCCACCCACCCACCTATCTATTTATCCATCCATCCATTCATCCATCCATCCACCCACCTATCTATTTATCCATCCATCCATCCATCCACCCACCCATCCATACACCCACATATCTATTTATCCATCCATCCATCCACTCACCCACCCACCTATCTATTTATCCATCTATCCATCCATCCATACACTCGCCCACCCACCTATCTATTTATCCATCCATCCATCCATCCATCCATCCATCCATCCATCCATCCATCCACCCACCCATCCATACACTCACCTATCTATTTATCCATCCATCCACTCACCCACCCACCTATCTATTTATCCATTCATCCATTCACCCACCCACCTATCCTTCCATCCATCCATCCACCTATCTATTTATCCATCCATCACCCATCCATCCATCCATACACCCACCCAACTATGCATTCGTTCACCCATCCATCCACCCATCCCTCCGTCCGTCCATCCATCCATCGTTCTGTCTGTCTGTCTTCATGTTAGCTAATGCATCAACTAAAGTTAACAAATGTGACTTTAGTGTAGTGTTACCGAAAATTCACATACACACTGCATACTGCAGAAATAATATGAGTAGTGTGGTAGCATATGCTAGTGTGCTATGTTTAATATGCTAAACATTCCTTATAGATTGCATTTAGATGCAAGACAAGTGCTTCAGCAAACTCAATGAACACTGCTCTGTAATATGACAGCAATCATGTTGTGAAAGTTTGCAAAGTAATAAAACATTTCCATTTCTCCAAATGGCTGATTTCAGCTGACAGCTCCATGATTTATTTGCGAGATGTGCTGAATTAAAATGAAAAGTCATCTTCCTCCAAATCTCAGTGCAGACTCAACTCAATAAACAATTCAAACCTCGTTAATGAGCATCCAGGAAACCCTTGACCTGAGCTTCCTCTCAATACAATAACTATGTTTGTTAGACTGTAACTCTGCAAGGACAGGTCGTGGGTGAGAGACGGTTTATACTGAATGATAGATGTGTCACGTTAAACAGTCATTGGGCAGGTGAATAAGAGGAACAGCTCTTGGCTGAGATGTCATTGTCAGGTGTGTGTTGAAGTGAAGTGAGGCCTTCATTACATATAATGAATACTGTCACACTCCTGTGTTTAGAGTATTGTCTGCTGTTGCATTTCTAAGGTTCAAGACACTTTATATATTTACAGATGAATCTCATGACAACATGTCAAGATCAAAAATTATAAAATATTTTTCTAAAGAAACTTTTTGCTTAATTTTCGTGATAATTAAGCATGTTTCTTTGTAATTTCTATTATTCTCAGTGATTATTCTCATTACTGTAATATTGTAGTTTTTTTTTTTTTTTAAATCATTAAAAACAACTAATACTATGATTTCATTGAATCAAAATAAAGGTAGTACAACAAATGCTAACATCATACCTATATATCTGTCTGTGTTTCTATCTATCTATAAATAAAATTACTTAATATATCATAATTTATTTTTACATTATGGTGATAAGGATTTAAATGTATATGTGCTTAAATGTCATGAAGAAAATACCCATTTTTTTCCTCTTCTTGACAGGTTTTATAATGTATATCTCTAAAGCACCACAGTCTCTTTTTTCCTCTTTGGTGTTATTTTTAGTGTTATTCTATCTACAGGATGACCCATTTTTTTACCTTTCATAAATAATCTTGTCAAAGATTACACAAGTATAAAAAGTACCATGGTATATTACTCTATATCAATACCTTTTTTTTTTTTTTGTCATTTTACATTGAATTTTGATGTCACAAATCCCGCTTACTTTTCAACCTGTCATATATACACTTTTTTGATTCAATCAATTCATCTTCTTTTCTTTGTACATCCTGTTGCGCTCATGAAACACATCACATGTTGACTTAAAGGGGCTATATGTAGAATTTAGTAACCTGCGTTATTAGCGACACCGGTGGCCATTAAGTGAACTGCAGTCAGCAACTTATTTTTCGTGCTTGCACTCGTGCGTTTGCACGTAACATACAAGAGACTTAATGTGATTCAAGGCCCTGATATACTCACAGCGAAGTTCTTTTTCCCTTTTCACTTAGAAGTAAAAAGTTGGAAACACCTTTGCAGCAATGTACTGTTAACGAACATCCCGAATCCGTCCAAACTGCCAAGAGCGATGTTTAGATGAAATTGTAAATATGTGTTGCACGATTTTTAAAATCTTACCTAAACTTTGAGTTTCTTAACTTAAAAACAAACAACTTTTTTGAGTTCTAACAACTTATTAGGGTTTACGGTGAAGTAAATAATTCATTTGATTTGCAAGAACTCAAAATAAAAAAGTTAAATAACTAAATCTTTAATGTTAATTGCTTTCAAAATGTATGAGTTAGCTAACTCAGTACTTTAAGTTATAAGCAATTAACACACAGTACTGCAAATTCAAAACTTGATAGTTCTACTTACTTAAAATTGGGAACATTAAAACTCAAAAAATTTGATGTAACTGATTACCTCTGATTTTTTGAGTTAGCCCAACTTATTCACATTTACAGTGCAGCGTAGGGTACAAATACATAAAGAGACAGAAAAACCCAGACTGACTTGATTATATCATTCACAGTGCTTTATCAGAGATTTACAGTGTTAGCATTCAATGATTGAAACCGAAACCTCTTCCACCTCAACCACATGCCTCGGCTTAATGCTAATATGCAGCAGACTGAACGCATTAGACGAGCTGAAGAGGGAAAATAAAAATCAGTGTGTGTGTTCTGAGAGGCCCGGAAGAATGAAAAGCAACTTTTGAACGTGATAAATGAGTGTTTGAGTCTGAAATGACACCACAGACTCCTTCACTACTAAACTACAGTCGCCATTTACCCCCAGCCAAACCCCTTTCTGAGGTTTTGAGCACAAGGCAAACAGTGTTCTTCTCCTCTGATCTTGTCTGTAATTGTTTACACACCGCTGTGAGTGTGTGTGTGTGTGTACGTTCGACAGCGGAGATATGACCTCGCTGTGGTGGATGTGTCCTAACATGGTGTTCCTCCACTCACAAATACTCACTTACTCATAATATTTACAGTTTCACAGTTTGCATGGATGGAACGTGCAAGCAGACAATAAACCAAATGCACAGATGATGTATAAACCACATACTTCTGTAGATTTATTAGTGCACTATTATAGAGTCTCGTTTTGGTATGCAACACTAAACTCTATAAGAGATGCATGTTGCCCATGTGATGATAAGGAGACGATCACATTGTTGTGTGTAAGCGTCTGCTGAATGTGGATTTGTTTGAGGTCACGTTTCAATGCGTCATTCTCTTTTAACCTTCTGAACTTGAGTGCAATGCACAGAGGAGCATTTTATTGCTCAGATGTTGCTCTTTTATTGCTCAAGAGTGTCATTGAAATTCCTCTGGAGAGATAAAATACACTCAAGTCAATATTTGTCATTCAGTAGAGTAGAGCTAGAAAGTAAATGCAGATAGCAGGTCAGTGATAATTAGTCATATTTATTTACTATTACAATTGTTATATCATAGCTTTTATTTTTATATGTTCAGTCATTTTTAATTATTTTTAGTAATTATAATTTTTAGTACTTTCAACTTTATTTCAATTAGTTGCCAATATATAACATATGTTCTGAAACTCTTGAGGAGAATGATATTTTTCTAAGGGCAGTATTTTGGTCCCTCTTTTTTCAACCTCGGTTTAATCTCGTTTTTGTCTAGGAGAAACAATTGCGATATTAAAGAGATCTTGTGTGTGTGTGTGTGTGTGTGTGTGTGTTTTTCCCCTGTAGATAGCTTCATTTGTATAGTAGAGACAGGGAGGCGCTGTATTGCGGTGGATAGAGAGCTGGAAGCAATGGATGAGCTCAGCGTCCCCTTCACAAGGGGAACATGAGGACTTTTTTAGCCGATCCTGGAAGATCTGGGTCAGATTTTAAAATACACACAAATACACCAGCACTTTAATATATTCAGACTTGTTCTGTCTATAGTCCAAAACTGCACCACTCATGCTCACTTAAAGAGACATTTCAATCTGTCATCATTTACTCACCCTCATTATTTTCATTCTCCTTTGGAGAACAAAACAAGATGTTTAGCAGAATTTTCACACTGCTTTTTTATTGTGATTAATGTGAAATAATTTGTTTAAAATTCCAAAGGAACCTAAAGGATCCAAACTAGATTTTAAAAAGGACCTATTATGCCCTTTTACAAAGGCTTGATTTTGTTTTTGGGCTTTACTAGAATAGTTTTCATGCTTGAATGTTCAAAAACACCTTGTTTTTCCTCATATTCTCCATTGTTGCAGCTCCTCTCTTCCCAGTCTGTCAGTAACGCTCTGTTTAGTTCCTGTCTCTGTGAAGCCCCTCCTTCTGAAAAGCACAATGTGCTCTGACTGGTTGGCTGGAGCAGTGTGTTGTGATTGGTCAAGCGCTTCGAGCGTGTTTGGGAAATGTCCCACCCCTTACCATAACCGCCAGTTTCAACACACTACTAACTAACTCAACCAGGCCCCGCCCCTTTATTTAGCATATGCCTTGTGCATGAACTATTTAAATTAGGAATATCACATTTTTCATTTCGGAAGAAATCTCAAGGCTACAATGAAGGTGTTTCAGGGAGTTCAGAAACGGTGACACTGGTATAGAGAATAACTCCCACTGGAGGGAGTTTGCAGGCCTTTTTCATGCTCAAACAGCAACATGACACACTAAAGAAAGTTGAACATGCAAAAAACATAATAGGACACCTTTAAATTATTAATAACAACAATCCACATAATCAGACTTTGCATCCACGATTTATAGACTTTGTGTTTCACAGAAAAAAAGCAAATTATACGAGTTTGGAACGACATGAAGGTGAGTAAATGATGACAGAATTATGAGTTTTGGGTGAACTATCTCTTTAAAGTGCAAACAAATGCTGCACACATGCTCATTTCACAAACATTTACAAACACGGCCATCTGTTGTTCAGATCTATTGTTGTTTCATGCAATTATTCCAATTTTGCCCAGGTCTCAGAGGGGGGTGGATGCGTCCTTCATGCCTAAAACAACGGGAGCTCTGTGTGGTTTGGGTGATGGTGTGATTGTTTGAACAAACAGCCTGCCCCACTGCACATTTTTAATGCATTGCCTCTGTTCCAGTGCAGGTATGAAAGAAAGAGTGAGAAAACATCCTCCATTGTCATAAAAGCGCCTCATGCATAAAACCTGAGCAGCATGCATTAATACTAGCATGCGCTCACAGGCATACGCACATCAATATGCAGGCTCACATACGCCTTACACATGAGATCTTTGAAATGTGTGTGAGCTTAAATGTTTGAAGTAATGTTTCTCAGCTGGTTTCTCTTCAGGATCTAGATTTTACACTTGACACTGACTGGACAGCAAGCCCACTCTTGTCATTCACTTCATGTGTTTTTGCTGTTTAATGTATGTAATACTTGTCATTATTTAGTGTTGTTACAGACCTGAACAGAAAAAAACCTGAAACCAATTTCTGAGTTGCATCCCACCAGTTGAGAACCGCTAGAAACACATTTCTCATATCCAGGAGTGTTTGTCATGAAATAGACACCCACACACATTTCACAATCATCTTGTGCAGCAGTGTAGATAAAGAGCAATTCTTTCAGACACTCCAGCAAAATACAACCCACTCCCATCTTCTCGTGGGACACAGTGACCAGACGGTGACCTTGGATAGTTGACGTGTTTCATATCACTGTGAGAACAACACTAAGCCCCGTCCCATATGACTGACTGGCATATTGACTCCTCCCACTCACAGCATTCACCCTTCAGCAACTCACAAACATGAGATCTTCCCATGTAAATCTTCAGGAAGTGGCTGATGCATTTTGTTTTAATGTCATGAGCTAAAAATAGTTGTCAAAACAGGAAAAAGTTCTTTGAATGTGATTTTGTTTTAAGGAATATCTTTTATCTCTTGGATCAGTTCAGTGTCTTGACTATATTGCTGCTGTGATTTGTTATGTCAAGGGACCAATTTTTGCACTTTTGTAGCATTTTAATTTTTCCTTGAAGTCCACTTAAGATGTTAAGTCAAGGTTTCATGCATGCAAAACAGTCACAATTAACACTGTGTGCTAAAGTACTACAATACAAAGTTCATTTGTGCTACAGACAGCCTCAAATCATGCAGCTTGTTGAGGAAAGTTGTGTTTAAAAGTGATCTGACTTCTGTTTTATGCTTGGATGATGATAGAAACCGCCTGGCAACCATTTAATAACATGCCAACAATCAATCAAAACTCATTAGCAACTGCAAAGGAATGATTTAGCATCCACTTAGAACATCATGGTGGATAGTTTTGCATGGGGAAAAAAACACAAAAGCGTAATTGTGAAAATGCATATATATATATATATATATATATATATATATATATATATATATATATATACACACACACACACTCATCAAATGATTATGTTTAAATAACGAGACAAAACCCTGGTTTCTGTGATATAACTTTAATGTACAGTTTTGTGGTTGTAGCATTTCAGTTTCTTGCACCATTACCAATATATTTGCAGCAACAGTGTGAATGTGTCTGTGGACTCAGTAAAAAGACAATGAGTTGTGTGTTTAGCGCGGGCTGGCTACATTCCTACAGGCCATGCTGACGTGGAGTTTGAGACCAGAGAATCAATATACAACACAGAATTCATTGACTTGCCCGAGGATGTGAAGAACCAGCAGTATATCTCCAGTGACTCGGAACGTTCCTTTACAAACACCTACTGAGTTTTATAAAGCACTTAATCCGCCGGGTGTTTGGCACCAAATACATTCCAGAACTTTATTGGTGCTTCTTTTAATTTGCACAATTTAGCGATACAATATGTAGAGTATTTACTGGTTGTTGATGACAGTGAATGTTAGACATTTTAGCTGGCTGTAGTCTAGTGGCCTCCAAGTTTACAATCTTACAATGATAGCTCACTCAGAGGAAAATTAAGGGTTTTAGAGGTCAGATAGGGATTGGTGGTCACTTTGTCAAATGAGAGGTTATGGAAGTGTATATTTAGGGGCCAAGTTGGGTCATACAAGGTGTAATACCCACTTTTCTAAGGGCAGTAAATTTAATTGAAAAGTGTTTTTCTTTTGTTCTCCAGCTGTCTTTGGATCTTTCCAAAATTTGGATCAGGTGATGTTGAGACTTCACCATCAAATGTGGCAGAGAGGACATCAAACTAGAAGTAAGTTTAGATCTTTGCAACTCTTGATATATTTACACAATAACCACACCACCAATTGGCATAAAACATGGCCAACAATTTGCATAACTTTGGCATAACTTGCCCTAACCTCATGCTTTTTTCAAAATGATTTACAATGTTTGAGGCCATACATCATTTTTTGATTTTGAATGGATTCGCCTACAGTTTTTTTGCTTCTGTTTGCACAATGTTTTTCCTGTCTTCACCAAAATTGGTGCAGATCATCTTTAGATGAATCCTCACAAACTGCAGCAATTGAATTTTTTGTATTCAACACTATTTTCCAGAAACTGAATTTTCTAGAGAAGATGTCAAAAAGGAATTGACACTATCACTATAATCTCTGCATTATTTTCTTCATATTGCCTTGAAACTTTGTACATGTCATTTTCAAAATGCCCTGAAGTTGCAACACCACCTACTGGTGTTATAAATAAAACAATGAAAAATGCAATGAAATGGAAAATCAACTACTGGGCCGCTGTAACCAAACAAATCTACTGAACTTTAAAATGGTGGCCTTGTTTGTGTGCTCAGCCTTGTATTTTGTCCTATTTTCAGAATAACTTAATCCTACAACATGAGAATCTCAAACCTAATCATCAATTGTGCATGGAATATTTTTTTTTTATGAAATATTGATGTTGTTGCAGGGTCAATAACACAATATCTTAGTAAAGTGGAAAATAGGATATTCTAAAGATGCCTGAGGAAATTGCCAGTAATTCTTATCATTCGATACTCTAAGCGAAGCACTTCAGAAACGTCAGCAGGAGGAGATAGAGGTGTACGGCGGCCCGAATGCCAATGCTGATAAGCGAGGTTTGGTTATCTGACGGTTGTGCTGGACTGCAGGGAACAAACCAGCAATCAGCAGGTCATTAAGAGGTTTTAGGCTCAGAATCAATATTTATAGTCATCAGTTACTGAGTGCAACCAAACGAAACCAAACCACAACTCTCATTACATCAGATTTAAACAATCATTCAACTGAAGAAAAAAAAATGCTTAGATCTTAATTTCGGGTAATAAATTTCTGATTGTGTTGTCTATATATTAATGTGATGGAGGAGAGTGTGAGTGTTTGTGTTTGAGAGCTAAGCTCTCGATACAGCTCAGAGAACTTCTCAGCACCTGGGTTAATCAATTAACCGGGCGGTTGGGTGTAAATACACAAACACCGTCAGTTAATTCTGTGTGATGTGAAGCAGAGACAAGAGAGCTGGCGTGCCAGCTGTATCACATTTTGGTAGCACGTTAATTTAAACTACATATATTGAGCACCTTATTATCAGCTGTATGAGAGTTGTGATAGGTATTAATCATTTATAAACATTTAGAATACAATGCTTTAAAATCACACTCAAAACAAATGTTTAAAAGTATTATAATGCTTTACAGGTGCCCTAGATTCAAAAATTGAATTTACCTCGGCATAGTTAAATAACAAGAGTTCAGTACATGGAAAAGACATACAGTGAGTCTCAAACTCCATTGTTTCCTTCTTATATAAATCTCATTTGTTTAAAAGACCTCCGAAGAACAGGCGAATCTCAACATAATACAGACTGTTACGTAACAGTCGGGGTGTACGCCCCCCCCAATATTTGCATATGACAGCCCAGGATTGAGGCATTACACAAGGGCAGCCAGTATTAACGTCTGGATCTGTGCACAGCTGAATCATCAGACTAGGTAAGCAAGCAAGAACAATAGCGAAAAATGGCAGATGGAGCAATAATAACTGACATGATCCATGATATCATGATATTTTTAGATATATTTGTAAATTGTCTTTCTAAATGTTTTGTTAGCATGTTGCTAATGTACTGTTAAATGTGGTTAAAGTTACCATCGTTTCTTACTGTATTCACGGAGACAAGAGCCGTCACTATTTTCATTTTTAAACACTTGCAGTCTGTATGTAATAAACACAACTTCATTCTTTATAAATCTCTCCAACAGTGTAGCATTAGCCGTTAGCCACGGAGCAAAGCCTAAAAATTCATTCAGAATCAATGTAAACATCAAAATAAACACTGTACTTACGCGATTAGACATGCTGCATGACGAACACTTTGTAAAGATCCATTTTGAGGCTGTTTGAACTTTTTTTATGTTGTTTAAGGCAAGCGCGACACACCCTGAATCGGCTCATTTCTAATTATGCCCCAAAATAGGCAGTTAAAAAAATGAATTAAAAAAAAAAAATCTATGTGGTATTTTGAGCTGAAACTTCACAGACACATTCATGGGACACCTTAGACTTATATTACATCTTTTTAAAAAAAGTTCTAGGACACCTTTAAAGATGATTAGGTAAGCACACTTAACAGATTACATATTGTAAATTATTATGCATTTAAAAGGCATTGTTATGCATTAAAAATTATGCATTTGTGTATGTGAACTATTTCTTAACTATAAGATAACTAGAGTATATCAAGCAGATGTTGAATGGCGTGCTGTGTTCACAGTTTGTTGCTGTTAGAGTTGAAGTGGCATTAAAGGTGTTCCAATAGAAAGTGGCATGAAAACACAGCTGGCCGGTCTATTGCAGTAATTTGTGTGAGAGCTGACTACACATGTACTGAAACGACTTCATCAGCGGGATTTGCATGCATGAGTAATGGAGGACGCGGCCTGGGCTGTTAGCTAAACGTCACGTCGGATTTAGAAACCACGTCCACAGATGCGAACGCGCCGGCCGGTATGAACTTCAGCTGATTAGCAGATCTGAGGTTTGTGGCATTTACAAACTCGTATGTAGCTACAGCAGTCTGTGTGGATTATATTTTAGGCCTCAGGGAACCTGCGAACCCTGAGAATGAGTAATACTTGTCTTAGTTAACAACACTAATTATTTAATCAAGATTTAAAAGGAATGTGAATGAGAGCAATACGTTTTGACTGTCGGAGACACCTTTTGTATAAAATCGCCACTTATGATTTCAGTAGCTAGCGTTATGAGCATGTCTCTGTGAGGCCAAGGCTCAAAAACATGACAAAAAAGAAAGAATGACACGATTCCCATATTTCAAACTGAACCGCATGAGCCAAATGAAGCTCTGAGACTCTCAAAAGGGGAAGAGATAAACCTGCTAGGAAGCAAAGACTCAAAGGTAGACTGGCTTCTTTTTGTTACCTGCTGACACACATATCCGCAAACTGAGCACAAAGGTCAGGAAAGCTTCTATGAGTTTTCAGCAGGAGCACAATTTCATCCTATGTATTCGACATGAAAGAATATCTCACTCTTATATTCAAGGTCAAGTTTTTATGCTTTCAAAATACAGAGACGAACAAAGAAATATGTTCCAAACAGATTCAGAAAACAAAAGGAGACCGATCTCCTGTGACCTGGACTTATAAATAGCCACCTGGAGCAGACGGTATGTTTTTTTTCTCAAGCAAATTAAATCAGCGATGTCCTTTTCTGCCGTTTCCACAGCAAAGACAATCGGCGAGAGTGGCTAATAATGCGTCGCCTCACCTCAAACGACATCGTTCAAACTTTGGCAGCACGGACATCATCCTGATCTCTCTTTCACTCACAGGTTTGAATGGGAAAGCAAATGGATAGGGGAGTTTGGATGGTCTGACCACCCTTATTAAAGTCACCATGAAATCAAAATTGTCAATTCTAAATTGACAATTGACACATCAGCCGTGCAATCTTTAATTTAATGCCCTACATTTGTTCTTGTTCCAGAAACCGTTTCACAGCGTCACAAAAATTTCACTTTTTTAACTTTAGTTAGTGTGTAATGTTGCTGTTTGAGCATAAACAACACCTGCAAAGTTACAACGCTCAAAGTTCAATGCAAAGGGAGAATTAAGAGGTTTATGGACTACAACAAATGGCTGGAGGGACTACAACAAGCTTCCTGAGTTAGTGACATCACAAACCCAAGAGAACACACAACAAAGGGGGCGAGGCCATGTTGGGCTGCTTTAGAGAAGACATGCCATCATTTTACACCGGACTGCTTCACAAACGAGGATCAATTCAACGCTGGATTTGCAAAAGATGTTGCTGTCTGGGATGCTAGTGGATGAGTTGAATCAACTCCACAGCAACTACATCAATTTATCCACTAACCATTCAGAAACGTCTAAAAGTTGTAACTTCTTCCTGAGTCTCTCCATCAGTGTCGACTCCGGTTTGAACAATGTAAGGCTGAACACCGTTACTGACAATCCTCATTTTGGCTGCATGAGATTCTCCAGCTTTGTTGTTGTTGAGCTGTTAAAGCTCCACCCTCTTCTGGAAAGGGGGCGGGGAGCAGCAGCTCATTTGCATTTAAAGGAACGCACACAAATATGTTGTGTTTTTGCTCACACCCAAATAGGGGCAAATTTGACAAGCTGTAATAAATGATCTGTGGGGTATTTTGAGCTGAAACTTCACAGACACATTCTGGGGACTTATATTACATCTTGTAAAGGGGGAATTATAGGTCCCCTGTTAATGTTCTACCCCCCAAAAGGAAGTTAAAGGCAGATGAGTTTTAAAAGTATACTTTTCACAGCTGACTTTTCTAATGCTGAAACAGTAATAGGCAATGGTGAACAAAAGTCACTTTCACCTGAGGAAGTAACTATAGCAACAGTACGCCGCTTGAACACTCTCCATCAGGTCATTTGAAATAGAAACTTTTGTAACATTGTAAATGTCTTTACTGTCATTTTTGATCAATTTAATGTGTTCTTGCTGAATAAAGTTATCAATGTCTTTAAAAAAAAACCTTACTGAACTTTTAATGGTTTTAGAAAGATTAAACCTCAGCTAACAGTGCTTAGACTTGACAGATTACAGTATTAGCTATAGAAAATCCTTTAAAGCCCCCTGCTGAGAGTCATTGTGTAAATTGCGCACTACCATTGTTAACATGTAAATGTGATGGTTATGTGTTGATGTATTCCACTTTTTGACATTGTAAAGTTGCAGCTTAGTTTCAATAATTAGTGCATTTGCACTTTAATGAAGCTATGTGGTGCAGAAACTACATCAAACTCGATTTGATTTCTCACATGTGACTCCTGTGAAATGTTATTTGCCTGTTTGGAGAGGAAGTGTTGTTATTATTTTCAATTCACACTTACATGCTCTTATTTGACTCACTGTGGACCATTAGTACTAAAATAATGATCAGCTTTGCTGATGAAAACAGTTGCGGCACATAAATGAATGTGGCTTTAGGTGTTTTCCGCTCATTAGGACAGTGAATAATGTGGAGCCACGGGGGTTCATTGAAATCTGATACACTGATACATATTCCTTTCAGCTCAGTCCAGCTTCTCATTCCTCTGTATATCTGATTGATTTATCTCTGTGCCGTTTTACAGTGTGAATGTACCGTCAACACAAGCCTGCACTTTGATCCACTGGTTTATGGTAAGTTTTGCCAGGACATGTTTTTAAAGAGATAGATCACCCAAATGCAAATCCTCATGTAATTCTAAACCCATTACTCTCTTACTTCTGTCAGATACAGTTATTTTGCAAATGCCTTGGGTTCTTTTTTCCATATGAAAGAATGGGATTGAATACTTTCGAGCTCAAAAAACACTGTAAGTATCATACAAGTATAGCCCATATGCACTATATTACAAGTCCAATGACAGAATTTGTCAAAAAAAATATGCTTGATTTCAGTCAAAAATAATATAATTTTCAATTTTGTGGTAAACTATATATTTAATTTCAGTCTATTCAGAGTTCTTTGGTACTTTATTGGTGATTGATTAAATTAATCTATCAAATCAATGACAGAATTTATCAAAAATAATTTTTGTTGTAAACTATTTGTTTAATTTCAGTCTATTTAAATAATTTTGGTTCTTTATTGGTACTTAATAAAATTAATCTATAAAATTAAAGACATAATTTGTCAAAAAATATATACTTTTTCATTTTTGTGGTAAAATATTCTGTTAATTTCAGACTATTTTTGTGCTTTTTGGTGCTTGATAAAATTAATCTATAGAAATTAATGACAGGATTTGCCAAACAATAATATGATTTTTCTTTTTTTTTGTGGTAATTTCAGTCTATTCAGACTATTTTGGTGCTTAATAAAATTAATCTATAACATTAATGACAGAATTTGTCAAATATAATATGATTTTTCTTTGTTTGTGGTAAACAACTCATTTCAGTCTGTTCAGACTATTTTGGTGCTTTATTGGGGCTTAATTAAAATTAATCTATAATGACAGCATTTGTCAAAAATAATATGATTTTTCATGTTATTGGTAAACTATTTGTTTAATTTCAGTCTATTCAGACTATGTCTGTGCTTTTTGGTGCTTAATGAAGAATAATCTATAAAAATAATGACAGTTTGTCAAAAGTAATATGATTTTTCATTTTTGTTGTGAGCTGTTTCACCTGTGTTTGTCAATAACTAAAGGAAGATAAAGCATGCAGTACATTTGGAATAAATCCACTAAGCAAACCAGTTGTGTTTCTCTCCCAGTAGGAAGCTGTATTAGCATTACTGAGCCGCGGCGCCGCGGGATCAGAGAGGCTTTGTCCTGTGAGGCGTGAGGGTCGCGCAGGTAGGAGAGAGACGCGGCCTGACCCCAGACTACAGGGCAGCGGGGACACAATCTGCTCGGAGGCCCACTCCTGTGCTCACCGGCCGAGAAGGCTGCGCTGTGAAGATACCGCAGTGTCCCGGGGAGAGATGGGAAGGTTGGATAATGGTGCACACGCTCACACACCAGCACAGACGGGCGAGGGGCTGCTTGTGCTTTGGCTCGCTGTGAGCTGCCTCTCAGGTTTGAAAAAATGGTCGATAACAATGATGTCAGATTTTTTATCTGCCAATTTGCATTGACCTTAAAATACCTTTTTGTTACTAGTTTTATTTTAAAAAAAATGATTTTTGCATTTACATGTTGCTAGTGAGATCTGGGTAATTATAAGCGGGCAAAATAATCTTTTTGATATTTCTAGATTCTACCATCTTGGTAGACTTTTGGCCATATTAGTTGTTGTACATTGAAGTTTACCACTCTTATGTGGATAAATGCGGTTCAGATGGAAGAAATAAGTCTCAGATAGGGGATTCATTAGCTTCAAATCCCCTAAATTGCAATACTTCAGAGTAAATTGGAAATGCAGCACTTGATGTTGATTAGATGAGAGACTCCAGAGCAGACTGACTCATTGGTTACTCAAGCCAGTCTGGACTGCAGTATGAAAGTCACATGACATCATTTCACGGTGCTCACATAAGCCACGATGTTCACATAACAACAGGATACAGTTGTCAGTCCTGAATTTGAGTCCTGCATATGGTTGCGTTCACACACAGTTCAGAGTGATGACGGCTTTCGATAACCGAACACGCACCCGTAAATTTACAGGACTCACAACCGCGTTCCAGTTTGGGGTTGGTAAGATTTTTTTCACCAAGACTGCATTTATTTGATCAAAATAAAATAAAAACTGTGATATTGTGAAATATTATTACAATTTAAAATAACTGTTTTGTATTTGTGTATATTTTTAAAATGTAATTTAAAGGGGAAATCTTTTTTCCGTGTTTAAGTGCTATAATCGGGTCCCCGGTGCATCTACCAACCCAGAAAATGTGAAAAAACGTCTTTCCATCAGTATCGACTCCGGTTTGAACAATGTAAGGCTGAAAACCGTTACTGACAATCCTCATTCTCCAGCTTTGTTGTTGTTGAGCTGTTAAATCTCCGCCCTCTTCTGGAAAGGGGGTGGGCAGCAGCAGCTCATTTGCATTTAAAGGGCCACACACAAAAAGGCGTGTTTTTCCTCACACCCGAATAGATGCCAATTTGACAAGCTATAATAAATGATCTGTGGGGGATTTTGAGCTGAAACGTCACAGACACATTCTGGAGACGCCAGAGACTTATATTACATCTTGTGAAAGGGGCATTATAGGTCCACTTTAAGAAATCTTAATGACCTCAAACTTTTGAATGGTTTTGAGTGTGTCATTACTGTGGCACTAATTCCAAAAAGAACTCATTCCAATCAGACATTCCGAATTGGTCAGACAAACAGATAAGCCCGCCCTCAAACTCACAACATTGGTTGAGCCAGTGTGTTGCTCAAACTATGACTTGCATGCATTTGAAACTAGAATAAGAAGTATTTGACTCAGAGGTCAAAATAAGATTTCCTAATTGCTGAAGATCTTGCGCAGCCGTTCTTGTTCTTGTGGTGGTTGTGTAAGAGTGTGGGATGCAATAATTCTCCTGATACTAGTTCACATGGTCTGCAGTGATAAATCATTGGGCTGCTCTGTCATGGGACTGTATAAATATAATGTAATGGATGTCTTATTTACTCAGTGTGTACATATTTGTGATTGCAAACAACTATTGACTGTACCTCAACCTCTCTTTTGGCTTCAGAAGCCTAGCAACCACCCAACCACCAAGTTTTGCATGGGCAAAACCCACTATAATTTCATCATAAAATGTACAAATCTAGATAAAAGTGTTTTGATGATACAGAGATCATGGTATGATTCAAAATTGGAGGCATTTTGGAAAGCAACACTGTGACATACAACTGCAAAACAATCCTAACTTCTCCATCTGCATGCATGGCATGATTTGACTCCATTCCTCTGAGCAAAAGAGGGTCAATACATGCTAATAAGAACCAGAATGCTAACAGCCAAAGAGTCAGTGGGCAAATGCCAGCGTGATGCCCTGGGGCCGAAAGCGGCACAGGAGCCCTGAGTCATATTTACCCTGCGACTCTGCAAACGGCCATACCTCAGCACAAAACGCTTCACGGGTTCATCAGGGATGAGCACTGTGAGCAATTTCTGCTATTCAACATTGAGCACCGTGTAATCTTTCCCAGGTGCCCCGTTCTTCAATGCCTGAATGATTGATCTATGCTGCTCTTGAGAAGCCCAAAATGCTACTACACAAACTGAAGTACCACAATGCAGGAGATGTGCTTGAGTTTGCATTTGTTGAAGTCTGAAGAGGTTTATAAAGACCTAAGTGAACTTCTACATTCAACACAATGGAGACATTTAGCAGATGCTTTTGTGCACAGCAACTTACTACAGGTTTAGTCTTTCTAGAGTAGTCTGAGGTTAAGTCTTGATCAAGGTTATAATCATCATCTTTTAATAACTAATTCACGAAACTTTATTGTCAGGCTGTGCATTATTGGTGGGAATTTTTACATACATCAAGTGATGATTTTATGTGTGAGTCATTTGAATAATTCATTCTGCAACTGGTTCGTTCAAATATACTGATTCATTTAGGAATGAATCAGGTGACTTTATTAGTGAGTCAATGAATCTCTCATTCAACAAATTCGTTCTTAAACACTTATTCATGAATGAAACAAGTAACTATCTTTATGAGTGGGCTATTGAATCATTCGTTCAAAAATATTGATTTAGTATGATTGAGCCATTGGATCATTACTTTATTCAGTTAATTCATTAACACTGATTCATCCAGGAATGAAACACGTGACTATATACGAGCAAGTCATTGAATCACTCATACAACCGATTCACTAAAAAACAGATTCATTCAGGAGTGAAACAAGTAAGTAATTGAATCACTCATTCAACTGATTCACTCAAAAACACAGATTCATTCAGGAATGAATCAAGTGACTTTATTAGTGAGCCACTGAATCTTTCATGCAACATATTCATTCATAAATACTGATTCATCCAGGAAGGAAACAAGTGACTGTATGAGTGATTCAGTGATTCACATAATTATTTATTCATCTGATTTGTTAAAAAAACACTGTTTCATTGAGGAATAAAACCGTCGTTATAAGTGAGCCATTGAATCATTCGGTCAAAAATATTGATTCATTTAGGAATGAAACAAATGACTGTATATATGATTGAGTCATTGGATCATTACTTTATTCAGTTAATTCATTAACACTGATTCATTTAGGAATGAAACAAATGTATATATGATTGGGTCATTGGATCATTAATTTATTCAGTTCATTCAACAAGTAAGTCATTGAATTACTCATTCAGCTGATTCACTCAAAAACAGATTCATTCAGGAATGAAACAAGTCATTGAATAACTCATTCAACCGATTCACTCAAAACACAGATTCATTCAGGAATGAATCAAGTGACTTTATTAGTGAGTCACTGGATCTTTTATGCAACCTGTTCATTCCTAAACACTAATTCATTCAGGAATGAAACAAACGATTAAATCATTAAATCACTCAATCAACCGATTCACACAAAAACACAGATTCATTCAGGAATGATTCAAGTGACTTTATTTGTGAGCCATTGGATCTTTCATTCAACCTATTCATTCCTAAACACTGATTCATTCAGGAATAAAACAAGTGACTGTATGAGCGATTCACTAAAGTCATTCATCTGATTTGGTAAAAAACACTGATTCATTGAGGAATAAAACAACTGACCGTCTTCATAAGTGACTGATTAAATCTTTCATTCAACTGATTTGTTCATAAACTGATTCATTCAAAAATGATCTTTATGAGTGAGTCAATGAATCATCTCCATTCTTGTTTGTAACACTCTTTTATTATGATCCATTCCATTCCCAAAAGATAAAATAAAGTCCCACATATTTATTTTCCTATTAATGTTCCTTTTTCACTCAAAAGTGCATTCAGTAACAAAAGTAAAATAGGTTTTGAGCAGTTGACTTTATGCCCTCAGAATGTCTCTTAGTGTTAGAGCTGAAATAGTCAGCAAAACCAGTGTGCATGTTGATTTAGAGCTTCATTCGTAAACACAGGAGGGCAAACAGCGCTTTATCTTTTCGTTTAACAGTGTGTGTTCTCATCTAACGGGTTGCTCAGGTGCTGGTCCGTTCACGCTTTCCCCCCAGAGCGATTTCTGCTTAATCGCACCCGCTTGTGGAGCGCCAGTTAGCGTTTATTCAAGAAGAAACCCATTAGCCTGAGAGAACAAATAGCATCTATTCATGCAACCACAATTAAGTTCAGAAAGAAAATGATATTGCATTAAAGAGAAGGTCCTCCTTACAGTAGAGTGTACAAAATCACAGCATAATGTGAATGGAAGCGCTAAATGAAGCCACGGCTTCTGGCGACTACTCAATGCACCCTTAAAAGGTGTGAATGGACAACTAGGGGAAAAGGAAACGCGTGCGAATATGTGGCCGCTGAGAAGGTGTGTGGGACCAGCGTCTGTGTGTGCGAGTGAACAGAATGCTAATTGGCCACCAGGCTCCATGTGGGCAGGAGGCGACTCATTAGCACTGCTGCATCCGTATCTGCGCTGAGCTGCCGTCGAGCTACATGACTCTGGGTGCCGTCCAGCTTCTAGATGCCCCGAGGAGAGAAGAAATGGAGACGTATAACAAGCACACAGTCTCGGCGTGAAGTCTCGCTGTTCATATCAAATTAAGCACCCTTACGATTGATCTCTGAAAGGTCTGTCCAATCAGTCACGATTGGGAACGGTCCACCCATCTGCTGAGGATGTTGGCCCTGGGCCCGTGAGTCAACAAATCGGCCCGTGGGAACAGGGTGACCTCCACACTGAATGCCAGCGAATGTGGTGACATATCCTCTACAGCGATATGACAATGGAAATCGTCAGCACAGGATAGTCAAACAATATACTGTGGTTAAAGACGTTTGAGTTTCGCTGAATCCGGCCGCAGGTCAGGACAATGGCTTTATTCCAAAACCTAGTAACCTTGTGTTCTAAATATATATATATGGGCCATTCTACAGAATTTGTGCAAACTGCTGTCCCACATTTAAAAAGCATGCAAATTTTAGATCCTTCTATTATCTACTGAATCCCACAATAATATTTAAAATATCAGTAAGCTTATAAAATCATCATTTATTGGGTACTTTCATTTGGGAGGTGGCTTTCCCCAACCCTAAACTCTGAATTTCAACTTGCGAAAATATTGTCATAATTTTTTGTTTTTAAAAAGTGAAGTTTAAAAAAATATTAATTTTATATTTTATTTTTAAATCATGAAACTTTATGTAAAAAAAATGTCCCGCATTTTCATGTCACTACCGAAACAGTGTGTGTTTGAGTCCTGATTTTAACACACTTCTACATTTTTGATCAGGAAATATTCCTGTGTCCTTCCCTCTCATAGCCTCTCTTTCATAGTAAATAGGTCCATCATTTTGAGTTAAATGTGTTCAAAAGTCTGAAAATCTGTATGTAACTTTGAGGAAGGTCACCTTTTTCTGCAATTAAGCACATTTTTAGGGTGTTATTCCATAAATTTTAGTTTTTATCTGTGTACAACTGTTCAGAGCTGTGCTAGCTAACCATGTGCTGTATCTTTGAGAAGGGTCTACCGAAACAGGACAAAAGGAAACACATAATCATTTATTGGGGGAAATAAACAAAATTTTAGTACAGTTATGCACATCATTAGTATATGTTTTAGTATGTGAGTTAGTATGTTGAGGCTAACAACACATTACTACTTTATTTTTTGTCAAAAATAAAGTATGTTGAATTATCAACTAAGATGTTATTATAGTGTTTGGTTCAATTGTATATTCAAACTAATGAATCCTTCACTTTGAAATCAGTATGATAAACTTTATGCCTTTTACAAAGAAAAATCGGATCCAAAATACAACAAATATCATAAATTACACTTGAGATATTGTTAAAATTGTAATTGTTCTTGATTTACCTTTTTTTTTTTAAAAGCAAAAATATTTACAAGGAAGATATAAACAAAATCTTAATTAATCAATGTAACCTTACTTAATAAATTATTTATCATTGCATTTTGGTAGCAAATTTGGAGAGAGGAAAATATTCCAAAACTTTCTGAAAATACAATATGAGAATTAACTGCACAGTTACTAGAAATGTGTACCTTGGATATTATACAATTTGCATTGTGGAAAAATACTTTAAGATGTTATCAACTCCCAGTTCTGTACAATGGCCCATATATAGAGAGAGTAATAATGTATAGCATATATACTGTAGGCATCTTAGAAGGCAGAATAATTATGCTGCCTATATTTGCAGTAGTCTCTAGCACTAGTGCTCTCCAGGTAGGCAGCTCACTAGGTTTTAGATCTAATTGCTCACTACCTGGATCTAATGTGTTAAAGAACGCAATGGAGCATTGGAGACCTTTGCTGGTCTTTAAGGGAAATTGTCTGACAGTTTGAATCTCTCATTATCTCTTCTGTGCATGATCAGGCCCTAATCGGGCAGGTTTAACAAGCTTATAAAAGCAACTGACATGACGGATTGTTCTTCTCATTTAAACCAACGCACAATCCGACAGTCTCAACTTAGCACGACACTGCTCTGCGTACTGTAATGAAAGGCTCTCAGAAATGTCTGACAGAAATCATATTTCAGAAGGACTGATGTGGGGCTCAGATAACTCAGAATGTGCATTTGAAATAATGTGGAATATCATGTATAAGCAGAGACTACATTTATAAACCTCAGCGCTCTGTGTTTTTAGTGCCGCTGAAATGTTAAACAGTATGTTCCTTATCTTTGCGAATGTTATAATCACAGCCCTTGCGATTTACCACAGTTACTCCCGGGTGAAATCCAGGCATGTCTTTTTATGATAACGCGGAGATCTGCTGCAGCTCAAGAGGAAACTTTAGCAGGAGTTTAATGTCTTAAAATGTCAAAACAGTTCAGGAAAAGCTGTTCAAAATACACGATAATGAATCCCGTGGTATTTCAACATTTTGTTTTTTGTTCCCTCCCAGTCAGTTTACTTGTACATACATCACGATATATATATATATATATATATATATATATATATATATATATATATATATATATATACATGGGTTAGTGACGTGACGGGTCACTTTTTTTTATCCAAAGGCCTACATATAAAGGTATTTTAAAGATTTTGATGTTTCAAAAGGTCATTCAGTTTAACCGTCCAAAGGCCAGTAAAGCCATATCATTTGTGATTAAAATATCCTAAAATGTAATGCATTTATATATTGTTTTATTCTGGCATGATTTTATAGCATCATATATCAACATAGTGCAACATGGTATTAAAAATATTTGTAGAAGTCGTTGTTTTGTTATGAGAAAGAATGTCCAAAAAAATGAATTTCATTGATGTCATTTGGAGTAACCAATATAAAGGGACCATTTTGGATCAAGTCATGCTGTCAATATCATGTGACAGGATGTGACATCATTCATACACCTGCAAAGTACCACATGGTCATGAAGCAAAGTAACTAACTCTCTTTCAAATATTTGATAAATTCATGTTTTCACTTGATCATACGCATGTTCTGAAACATCAGGTCATTCGGTACAACCGCTATAAAACATGGAAAATGTTGTAATATTTTAAAAACTTGTACTAAATATAAAATGTTTGATTGTCCTTTTGCTAGATAGCTAGATATCAGCCTGTTAGCATTGTTTGAAAATATCGTCATTCGGTATAACCAAAAGTGTCATTCGGTAAAACTGTAATTTTGGTTAAACCAAATTTTTTTTTTGGTGACAAATTTTATCCATCTTGTAAAAAATGACAAAAGCATTGCTAATTGATTATAAAAACCACATAATCTCATCGTTAACACTTAATAAAAACTTGAGAATTAATTATATCTTATGTTTTAAAAACCTTATTCGTCAGTGACCCTTATAATATAATATATGTTTATATAGTGTGACTTTGAACCCTTAAAATACTGTTTCATTAGGCAGCAAACTAGGTTTCGTAACAGAGCTTTTGAGTCTGAGTGATATTGAGTTCACCAAATGTGTCAGACAGATATGGATCTGTGTAAAATGTTTGTCCAATTACCCTAACAAGTGATATCAATCTGCATATCAGATATCAGAGATACAGCTGGCATGCTAAACAGCTCATAAGCTGCCTTCACCGTGATAGTAATCCTATCATTAACAGCTCGTCCATGCTCTGATACTGCCTATATATGCATTCAGTCAGGACAAATGTAATCAATAGCATTTTTTGGACGGTGCCGCAAACCAAACATAGCATGGAAATAAAAAATGGCATGTTTTAGACAGGTTAGACTTGCAAACACGTATTACTTCTTCTTTTGTCTGCAATACTGTGCGTTTTCTTGGGTTTGGGGGTCGGTTAAGGACAATCGATACCAAACAGAGGCTGTGAGCAATTAATCGTCTGCTCCATTACCGTGGTGCCAGCCAGGAATCTTAAGCTAATGATGCTAGCGATTGGTGGGCAGCTTGTGTGTGGAGAGGGAAAATAGCAATCAATACACAACAGAGCTCTTTAAAAGATGATATGTAACTCAATAAGATCAGTAAGATCCCAGGGCCTGCGCTATATTATTGTTCCTCGATAATAAAGGTGCTTCGTACCTAAATAGCCTAGTGTCTTTCAAGTAGAGCAGATAGCATGACTCCATTAGCGTGAAGATACCTCTCATTAAAGTTTCCTCATACCATCGACTGCCACATTTCATTACCTTGAATATTATTTTGTGCTCTTTATGAAAAGGTAGTTTCTATACGCTCACGCATAATTATGACTGCTCTTATAGGATGCCAATGGAAAGAGAAGCACAATAGCATATTTCTGAGCTGAATCAGGTGAAGTGGAATTTAAGTGGAAGTGGAATTTAATATGAGAAAATGAATTTTACTGAGATACTGCAGATTTTTAGACTGTTGCTCCCTTTGGGAATAAAAACATTTGTAATTGTTACTCCTTGACAGCTATTAAATTGAGACTTCTGCTTTAGAAGAGAGTTCAACAATCTCCTTTTATCCCAAATGAGATCGCTTTGATATCTCTGTTGTTTCTCGTGGACAGAAATGAGATTAATTAGAGTCCCAGATATTTTACCTGAGAAAAGACCCCAGTTATCTCACATGTGTCTCCTTTAGTTTTGAAGAGATTTTAACAATGTCTTAATCTTAATCAAAAAATCAGAAATGAGATCTCTTTGATATCTCGGTTGTTTCTCATGGAGAGCTATGAGATCAAATGGAAACCAAATGAGTCTCATATATTTTTTACCCGAGAAAAGACCTCAGTTATCTCATAGTGTCTCCTCTATAAGAGATTTTAACAATGTCTCAGTCTTTTTAGAGGAAACAAAAACAAATGAGATCTCTTTGACATCTCATGGACAGCAATGAGATCAAATGGAAACCAAATGGAGTCTCATATATTTTACCTGAGAAAAGACCCCGTTATCTCAAATGTGTCTCCTCTATGATAGTTTTCAAGAGATTTAAACAATATCTCAATTTTTTTTAGAGCTCAAAAAATCAGAAATGAGATCTCCTTGATGTCTCAGTTGTTTCTCATGGATAGCAATGAGATCAAATGGAAACCAAATGGAGTCTCATATATTTTACCTGAGAAAAGACCCCGTTATCTCAAATGTGTCTCCTCTATGATAGTTTTCAAGAGATTTAAACAATATCTCAATTTTTTTTAGAGCTCAAAAAATCAGAAATGAGATCTCCTTGATATCTCAGTTGTTTCTCATGGACAGCAACGAGATCAAATGGAAACCAAATGGATTATTTTACCTGAGCAAAGACCCCAGATATCTCATAGTGTCTGTTCTATAGTTTTAAAGAGATTTCAACAATATCTCAGTCTTTTTTAGAGGAAATAAAAAAAAAAACAAATGAGATTGCAGCAATGAGATTAAATGGAGTCCCAGATATTTTCCCTGAGAAAAGACCCCAGTTATCTCACATGTGTCTCCTTTAGTTTTGAAGAGATTTAACAATGTCTTAATCTTAATCAAAAAATCAAAAATGAGATCTCTTTGATATCTCAGTTGTTTCTCATGGAGAGCTATGAGATCAAATGGAAACCAAATGGAGTCTCATATATTTTACCTGAGAAAAGACCTCAGTTATCTCATAGTGTCTCCTCTATAAGAGATTTTAACAATGTCTCAAACTCAATGACCAATTATAATCCCAAATGAAATCTCTTTAACATCTCAGTTGTTTCTCAGGGTCAGCAACGAGATCAAATGGAAACCAAATGGATTATTTTACCTGAGCAAAGACCCCAGATATCTCATAGTGTCTCCTCTATAGTTTGAAAGAGATTTCAACAATATCTCAGTCTTTTTTAGAGGAAAAAAACATATTAGATCTCTTTGATATCTCAGTTGTTTCTCATGGACATCAATGAGATTAAATGGAGTCCCAGGTATTTTACCTGAAAAAAAAAACCTGTTATCTCACATGTGTCTCCACTAGAATTTCAGAAATGATCTCAACAGTGCCTCAAACTGTGGTCAGATTTGCAAGTCTGCAACCAGACGATCTTAATTTGAACTCAAATGTTTCTGATCACATATTTTTAAAGCCAAAATGACAGAGAGACACCATCCACATACATTTTATAGCTCTATGCTTGTACTGTATGTAAATGTGTCTCACTTAAGCCTATTTTTATTTCTCCTACAGAATTTAAAAGAAGCATCTGAGACAATGTTGATATTTAAATGATACGCCATGCTCTGAAATAGCAACCTCTGAGCGATAAGATTGTCCTCGGGTTTGTACTGTGTTTATTGAATATTGAAATAAGCCTTTCAAGTGTGCTGTTTTCTGTTGTCGAGTATGCTGTGAGGAATCAAAACTAGATATTAATGCAGATTCGTTTTTGATTTAAAGGCTGTAGCCGTGCCATGTGGGGAGAGCAAAGATGACAGGACTGCCTGTGTGAAAGTTGCGGCCTTCATCCAGACGGTGCAATTTAGGTAGACTTAATGGCGTGTGAAATCAAAGCATGTAGACCAAGATTGTACGTTCGAGTCTGACCTCTTCTGCTCAAAGCTAAGAAGTAGCGGACTACCTTTTCCGTTCATTCCGTTTTTCAGCGTCGGCTTTGATTGCAGTGGGAGAAAAAGAGACATTAAAGGAAAATTCAGTTTTTGGGGGAAAAAGCTCCGGAATGAATATTTCCACCCATCTCTTCTGCTTCATAAAATACCTATCTGGTGGGTGATCACAAAGCTCTGGCTTAGGAAAAGGAATTGGAATAGAGATGGAATAATGCAATTTTACGCAAGGAGCATGACTTCAGGGGGAGAGAGAGAGAGAGAGGTGGAGCGGTGAATGGAGGGAGGAATCGCTAATACAAAAGCTCTGTCACAAAACCTGAAAAAAAGTGCCAGATTTGCTGGCTAGCAAGCCTCACATGTTGCTGGAAAAAAGCATAATCTACAATCTACACTTTTGTGTTAGAAAAGTGCCCATGATTCCCAAAACATACTGTCTAGTCAAGAACGCTAAAGTAAGCTGGTTTGTTAAATGTCATGATAATAGCCTTGAATTCTGTCAACAGACTTTGTTTTTGTTTTTAAGGTCAGAGGTGGAGACCAGACTTTTTAGTATAGCAACCACATAGCAACTACCCAGAACACCCAAGCAATGGCTTGGCAAAAACTCTCAAAACACATTAACATTTACATTTACATTTATTCATTTGGCAGACGCTTTTATCCAAAGTGACTTACAAGTGAGGAATACAACAAGCGAGTCATGAAGAGGCAAATAAAAAGTGCTCACCATACAAGTTTTAGACAATGCTCAGAGCATCATAAGCTACAACAGAGAGGGATTAAAGCAAATCAAAGGATAGGTTAAGTGCTCACAAAAGAGATGAGTTTTCAGCTGCCTTTTGAATATTGCCAGGGATTCTGCATTCCGGATGAAGGCAGGAAGATCGTTCCACCAGCATTGAGCAGTGAACAAGAATGTTCTGGAGAGTGATTTTGTGCCTCTCTGTGATGGTACCAGGAGCCTTCGCTCCTTTAATGAGTGTAGGCTTCTGGTAGGTGTGTAGACTCGTAAAAATGAGTGGAAGTAGGGGGATGCGAGCAGCAAGTGGTAGCCAGTGCAGAGAGATGAAGAGAGGCGTGACGTGGGCTCTTTTGGGCTTGTTGAAGACGAGACGTGCTGCAGCGTTCTGAATCATTTGTAGAGGTTTGATTGAGCATGATGGCAGTCCAGCCAGAAGAGCATTGCAGTAATCAAGCCTAGACATGACCAGGGCCTGGACGAGAAGTTGTGTTGCATGTTCTGTTAGAAAGGGCCTGGTTTTCCTGATGTTGAATAGTGCAAATCTGCATGACCGATTTGTCTTTGCAATGTGGTCTTTGAAGATCAGTTGGTCATCAAAGATTACTCCAAGATTTCTGGCCAAATGTGATGGCGTAATAGAAGATTCCCTAGCTGGATGGTGAAATCATGCTTTAGAGTCGAATTGGCAGGGAAGACGAGAAGCTCAGTCTTAGCCAGGTTGAAATGCAGATGATGTTCTTTCATCCGTGCTGAGATGGCCGCCAGACAGCTTGAGATTCATGCAGCTACTGTGGATAATCTGGTTGGAATGAAAGGAGGAGTTGTGTGTCATCAGCATAGCAATGGTAGGAGACATTATGTGCCTGTATGATGGTACCAAGTGATTTAGTGTAAATGGAGAAGAGCAGGGGTCCAAGCACTGAACCCTGAGGAACACCCGTGGTCAGTTGATGAGCTTTGGATACCTCCCCTCTCCAGGCAACTCTGAAAGACCTTCCTGTGAGATAGGATTCACACCAGTGAAGTGGAGTACCTGTGATGCCCAGTGATGAGAGGGTGGACAGGAGGATCTGATGATTCACCGTGTCAAAGGCAACAGATAGATCAAGTAGAATGAGAACTGATGATTTGGAATCAGCCTTTGCAATCCGCAGGGATTCAGTGACCGACAGCAGTGCAGTCTCAGTCGAGTGGCCGCTCTTGAAACCAGATTGGATGTCCAATTGGTTGCTCTGTGAAAGGAGAGATGACACCTGATTGAAAACAACTCTTTCTAGAGTTTTTGCTGTGAATGGTAAGAGAGAGACAGGTCTGTAGCTGTCTACAAGTGATGTGTTTAATGTAGGTTTTTTAGAGCCTGCAGTAGGGAAAATGCCAGTGTGGAAAGATGTGTTGATGATGTGTGTAAGTCCTGGTAAATGTGTAGGAACGATGGCTTGTAGAAGGTGTGAGGGGATGGGATCTAGAGGGCGGTAAGATGACTGGAGAGGAGAAGTTTGGATACTTCTGTCTCAGTGAGGAGAGAGAAGGAAGAGAGGAGATGTGTGGCTGTGTATGTGGTTGGTCCCAGTTCCTGTGTGTGTGGAGCTGAGAACTGACTGCATGATGTGCCTACATTAGCAACCACATAGCAATACCCTGGCAACTGCCCAGAACACCCTGGCAATGGCATAGCAACCACAAAAAAACATTCAGAAAACCTTAGCAACCACATAGTAACATTCTGGTAACTGCCAGAACACCCTGGCAATGGTGTAGCAACTGCAAAAAAACAAACAAACACTCAGAACACTTTAGCAACCACATAGCAACACCCTGACAATTGCCAAAACACCCTAGCAATGGTGTAGCGACCATTAAAACACTCAGAACACCTTAGCAACCACATAGCAATACCCTAGAAACTAACCAGAACACCCTAGCAATGGTGTAGCAACCATTAAAACACTCAGAACACTTTAGCAACCACATAGCAACAACCTGACAACTGCCAAAACACCCTAGCAATGGTGGAGCAACCATTAAAACACTCAGAACACCTTAGCAACCACATAGCAATACCCTAGAAACTAACCAGAATACCCTAGCAATGGTGTAGCAACCATTAAAACACTCAGAACACCTTAGCAACACTCTGGTAACTACCCAGAACAGCCTAGCAATGGCTTGGCAACCGTTAAAACTCTCAATACACCTTAGCAACCACATAGCAATACTCTGGCAACTTACCAGAACATCCTAGCAATGGCATAACAACTGCGAAAAATACTCAGAACACATTAGTAACCACATAGCAACACCCTGGTAACTTCCATAACACCCTAGCAATGGCATAGTATCCGCAAAAAGAAAAAAAAAAACACTCAGACCACCAGATAACACCACCCTTGCAACTGCCAGAACACCCTAGCGGCAGCATAGCAACAGCAAAAAAACACTCAGAACACCATAGCAACCACATAGTAACACCCTGGCAACTACCCAGAACACCGTAACAACTGCATAGTAATTTTTAAAAACACTCAGAACACCATAGCAACTACATAGTAACACCCTGGCAACTACCCAGAACACCCTAGCAGTGGCATAGCAACTGCAAGAAACACGCAGAACACCATAGTAACCACATAGTAACACCCTGGCAACTACCCAGAACACCCTAGCAGTGGCATAGCAACTGCAAAAAAAAACTCAGAACACCATAGCAACCACATAGTAACACCCTGGCAACTACCCAGAACACCCTAAAAACTGCATAGTAATTTTTAAAAACACACAGAACACCTTAGCAACCGCTAAAAACACTCAGAACACCTTAGAAGCCGCATAGCAACACCCTGGCAACCACCCAGAACACGCCAGCAAAGATGCCTCAAGCAGTCAAATACTTTAGCAACTCCCTGGCAACCACGAGGCTCATATCCTCTGGGTGAAATGTCTTTCAGTGTCTTACCATTGTAACAGTATTTTTGTGTGTGGTTTTAAAAGGCATCATTCAGGGTTTCAAACAAACACAAGTCATTCAAAAGACTTTTGCGAACACTTCCAATTCATTGCTTTTTGAACAGAAAAGCCGAGGTTTTATTCATGAGGCCACGAGAGCACAGAGGCTTTAAAGCTCTTAATGCTTGAGTGGAAAACCCACCGGATCCTCCATTTCAATACACCAGTTCTCGAGTCCAGATTTTCCTGAACTTTCAGCTGTGTCCTGGCACTCTGAACACATCCACTGAACTGAACGCAGTGTGAGGACATTAATCAAATTAGGCCGCTGTTTGATGCTTATTGGGTGTATTGGAGTTTGCCAGCTTATCCCTGCTGGCTGATTGTGTTTGCAGCTCAGGATGAGACGCTCATATTGGGTTACTGAAATTCTGCGTGGAATCAGCAATGACAAGAGCCACGCTTGTGGGCACAGAGGTAACAGTGACTCTCAGATCCAATATCGTATGCATACTCTTTAATGCCGTTGGACAGAGTCATCGCAGTCCCACACGCTCCACAGATTTCAAATGCTCGTAAAGTTTCCTAAACAAATGACCCTGAGTCAGTTCTTTTTAGTGAATCAAAACTATACAGAGCAACCAGTGTCCTTGATTCATGAATGAATGACTCTAATGAATCGGTTCTTTTTAGTGCAACCAGTTTCCTAAACAAATGACCCTGAGTCAGTTCTTTTTAGTGAATCAAAACTATACAGAGCAACCAGTGTCCTTGATTCCTGAATGAATGACTCTAATGAATCGGTTCTTTTTAGTGCAACCAATTTCTTAAACAAATGACTCTGAGTCAATTCTTTTTAGTGAATCAAAACTATACAGAGCAACCAGTGTCCTTGATTCCTGAATGAATGACTCTAATGAATCGGTTATTTTTAGTGCAACCAATTTCTTAAACAAATGACTCTGATTCAATTCTTTTTAGTGAATCAAAACTATACAGAGCAGCCAGTGTCTTTGATTCATGAATGAATGCTTCTAATGAGTCGGTTCTTTTTACTGAATCAAAAACATTGACTCTTAAGAACTGACTCTTTTTAGTGAATCGTATACATACAGCTTTTACAGCTGACTATGTGAGACTATGCGATAAAATGCACATGATGCATTTTATCAGTAGTATTTTATTAAAAAAAATGAATGAATCAAATATTTTACTACATTTTTGTTTAGTATTTTTGTGTAGTATATATTTAAAGCCAATTGAATTTGAATTTGAATTTGATTTTGAAAATGATTTGTAATTATTTCATTTTGACAATGGAACTCCATTTCTTTTTTCACAAATTTATTCCTAAATATTTTTCTTACTAGAATAAAAAAATAAATAAATAAAAAGTAAATATCAGTGAATATTTATAAACCTAAATGAATCAACTGCATTTTATTTTATGATTAGTGTTGCACGTAACTTTGTGTTACATGCATGAATGATATCTCAGATCTCATTTATGATATTTCTTTCCTCTAGTAACACAGACAAAGGAAAGTTTATAAAGAAAGGAAGAGAAAATGCATCATCACTGTCATCTTTTGAAGCCTCATGCAAACAATGCCGGTAAGCGCCATACCCTCTCAAACAAAACCAACCGTCTCTTTGCTCTGCACACAGCAGCAGTCTTTGTGTTCCTCTGTCTATTGTCCTCTCTGTGTGTACCGATCATGACTGCACTGTGCCAGGACGACCGAAAATCCTGCCATTGCCTGTAGGGCCGCTGAGGGACTTCGGTGCAGCTGCGAGACGCAGTCCAAGATGGCAGCCGCTCACTTGCTCCGCAGGCCAGCGCAAAAGCTGCTTGGACTTTATTCTGTAGCTCTCTGAGCCGGGATGAGTGCTGCTCATGGGTCGTCCTGGCAGATATGAGGCGCTGGGCTCATAACCCACAGCACAGAGCAGCTTTATCTGACCTATAAGCAGAACGAGGAGCTGATATGCACCTTGTAGCTATAAATCCAGATGAAGCTGCGCTGACTGACAGCTTTTTATTGCCAATAGCCCTCTAGGCCACAATTGGCACTTGACAAGTGACGTCCCACCGGCCTGTTTGAAACAGTGAGGACCTCCATGTTAACTGGATGGGCCAGTCCCATTCATTAACATTATGGTGGGTTTAATGGCGTACTTATGACAGGGTGAAAAAGCAGACTGACATATGGAGGATGGGAGCATTTCAGATCACAGCTGTTGATCTCAAGTCTTTAGTGTGAGACATAAAATACCTGGAAATATGTTAGTGAACTTTAAGAGTTTGTGTGTTGTAATAACTAATAACTCATTTGTGTTTAAACAGTCGTAACTTCTCTGTTGTACTTGGATACATTAGAAGTCACTCAAAAAGTATCTCAAACTAACTTCAGAAATGAAACAAAACAAAAAAAAAGCATTTGTACAGTGGCTTTATTTATTTATTTTACTCATTTGTTTGGGAATCGAACTACACTGGTTGCACTACAATGAACAGATTCATTGTGCTTTATAATGAGTAATTACTCATAATTTAATGATGGTAGCTACACTGCAAGATACTCACAAAGTAGATGAAACTAACTTTAGCAATAAAAAGTACCTAAAATAGTTTTAGCTATTTTTTTTATTTTATTATAATATATTTTTTTTAGCCTTTTTAGAAGGTAACCGTACTTTTATTTTATTTTATTTTTTTATTATTATTATTATTTTATTATTATTATTTTTTTTTTTACTCATGTGAGTCATTTGTTTGGGAATTGAACTATACTGGTTGCACTAAAAAAACTGATTCATTAGACATAGTGTTTTATAAAAACTAATTACTCATAATTTAATGATGATTTGTAATTAGCTACAATGCAAGATACATGAAAAGTAGATAAAAATAAGTTTAGTAACAAAAGGTTCCTAAAATAATTTTAGATCTTTTTTTTTTTTTAGCTTTTTTAGAAGCTAACCGTACCTTTATTTTATTTTATTTTATTTTATTTTATTTTATTTTATTTTATTTTATTTTATTTTATTTTATTTTATTTTATTTTATTTTATTTTTTGACTAATTTGAGTCATTTGTTTGGGAATTGAACTACACTGGTTGCACTAAAAAAACTGATTCATTAGACATTCTGTTTTATAATAACTAATTACTCATAATTTAATGATGATTTGTAATTAGCTACAATGCAAGATACTTTAAAAGTAGATAAAAATAACTTTAGTAACAAAAAGTTCCTAAAATAGTTTTAGCTCTTTTTTTTATTTTTATTTTTTAGCCTTTTTAGAAGGTAACCATATTTTATTTTATTTTATTTTATTTTATTTTATTTTATTTTATTTTATTTTATTTTATTTTATTTTATTTTATTTTATTTTATTTTATTTTATTTTATTTTATTTTATTTTATTTTATTTTATTTTATTTTATTTTATTTTATTTTATTTTATTTTATTTTGCAATAATTAGCAGCCCTGTTAATATTAATAAAATATAGAGCAAAACATTTGTGGCCCAAAGACGTTGAGGATTTCAGTTAGGGTCACAGGGTTAAACATAATTTAATACAACCCTTAAATAAACCACCCTTAAAAAGTACTGCAGCAGTAACTTGAAGGATTACAATATTTGGGAAACATAAAATTATCGTCTCATTTAAGAGCAGAAACTTCTACTGTTGGTGCCAATTCCGATGAACACGGTGTGTATTTTATTTAATGATGAATGCATGTGATTAGCATACACAAATAGCATGCTCATTAAATATTGGGCATGTCAGTGAATTCATTACGACAGAAAATACAAACCGAAACACAAACAAATTAAAGAGACATATCACATTCTAGTGCAACGTTAGCAGATCACAGCAAATGTCCTCAGGATATCGCTCTGTTTCCAGACTCTAAACAGAACAAAAATAACATTTGTGTGCTTCAAAAATTAATGTAGCTCACACCAATTTATCTTTTTTATCTCTGAAACAATCTTATGAATATTCATTAGTGAGTCTCCAGGGACCGAATGCTGTTTTGAGTAGTGAACGCTCATCACAGAGTAATGCGCTCCTGTCTTCAAAGTGCCTCAATTGCTTTAAATTATCTTTAATTCTCGTCTATTCATGGATATCTAATTACGGTAATGGTTAGAGTCATTCCCAAGATGAAACAAGTGTCGTGCCCTAGTGGAAATATATTGACCTGGAGTGATTATCATCACGTAAAACAGCAGACGAGGCTTCTGGATCCTGTATTTGAGACGCGTTTCCTTTTAAAACACTTGACAGAATTAATTTGCACTAATCAATATTGTCAGTCACGTAAATACTTTTTCATGTGAGAGCCTGTACTTCCTGTGCACAGACACAAATCCAGTGCAGCTAATGGAGAAACATTCATTTGTGTCTATGACAGAATACTAATCTCTGATTGGGTCCAGCCATCTTTTAGCCTCTTATGCTCGATGTCAAGAGTGTGTTTTTGAGATCAGTGCAGAAGGGCTTTGTTTGTCAGTCAGTATTCACATGTTGTCTCTGTCCTGTTTCAGGACTGAATGCGTGATATTGTGACACTCGTTCACTCAGAATGCGGCTGTTCGGCTGTACTTCCTGCAGTCATCACGTCGAGAGATGAAGCCGAGGACGGCATGGAATGAAGTTAGACGCCTCAACTGTCACTGAAAAATGTAAGGGCACGAGAGAGAGGGAGCTGCTGTGAGAATGAGAAAGCTAGCCAGTGAGAGCCCATGTTTATTGTTTTATTTTATTTTATTTTATTATTTTATTTTATTTTATTTTTTATTATTTATTTTATTTTATTTTTTATTATTTATTTTATTTTATTTTATTTTATTTTATTTTATTTTATTTTATTTTATTTTATTTTATTTTATTTTATTTTATTTTATTTTATTTTATTTTGCAATAATTAGCAGCCCTGTTAATATACATAAAATATAGAGAAGAACATATTTGGCCCAAAACCGATAAATAATGTATAATTATATTTTATTAAATATAGTTTGTTCTATTATAGTATAATAAAATAATATTTAATGTTATATTTTATGTCTACTCATTTTTAAATTAATTTTCTTGTTAGATTTTCATTACTCTCATATATATATTTATCTATTTATTTATTTATTTTATATTTTTATATTTTATATATATATATATATATATATATATATATATATATATATATATATATTATATTGTTAAATAATGTATAATTATATATATTAAAAATATATATTTATTTATATTTATATCTATTTATTTATATTTATTTTAAATGTAGTTTGTTGTATTATAGTATAATAAATTAATATTTTATTTTATATTTTATGTTTTAAATTTATTTTCATGTTAGATTTTCATTATTTTCATTTCATTATATATAATATTATATTATAAAATAATATCATCATTATAATATTAATATTTTTATATACTTTATATTGTTAAACAATGTATAATTATATGTTATTAAATATATATTTTTTCCTATTATGGTATAATAAAATTTTATTTATATCTTATGCCTAATGATTTTTAAATTTATTTTCTTTTTAGATTTTTTAGATTTTATATTTTTTTCCTTTTACTTTTTTATAATTACATATATATATATATATATATATATATATATATATATATATATAGAGAGAGAGAGAGAGAGAGAGAGAGAGAGAGAGATAATTTTGTATCATTTTAATAAGTATAGTTGATTCTATTATAGTATAATAAAATAACACAAATTTAAATAATTGCTATATTGCAGTAATGAGAATTGTGGTGGATGTGCTTGCATGGTTATAAAAGTAATAGAAGAATACAGTTTCTCATTTCATTTTCCTCCTCTTCAACATGTTTGAAAACTTAAAGTAAATGCTTGTTTCTTCTTTGATTTGTGCAGAACAGGTGTGTTCAGAGTCCATGTGATGCAATAAACAGTAAACCAGCCTGTCATTCTCAGCATTCTTCACACGGCTCAACTGCCTTTGAGAACCACCTGACATTGAGCCCCTCGTGATCAACGCTCTTCATCTGAGAGAAACGTGAGGTCAGCGTTCCTCCAGCACCAGATGCTCAGGTCCTGCAGATGAAGAGGGCCGGAGAGATCCGCATCAGGATAAAGTGATCTTGACTCAAACGCCTGTTTCAGAAGTCTGAAATCATATTACTGAAATCATGTTACAGAAATCATGTTACTGCTCACACTGTCTCGTCTCTTCTGAGTGATTAATCCCGTTCTCTACATTTACACAATTTAGTTATTTGTGGATAAACTCATAATGGTTGACATAGTGGCTGTAACTACGACACAAAATGTAAAAATTCAAACCGTTTTGGAAAGATAAATCCCATTCTAGGCTGATTTATATGCTATTTCCTAAAACACCCTAGCAACCACTTATATGCTACATAGCAACCTCATGAACACCCAAGCAACCACCTTGCAACCTCTCAGACCACCATAGCAACTACCTAACAACCACATACCAACCTCTCAGAACATCATAGTAGCTACCTAGCAACTGCATAGCAACCTCTCAGAATAACATAGCAACTACCAAGCAACCATATACCAACCTCTCAGAACACCATAGAAACTACCTAACAACAACATACCAACCTCTCAGAACACCATAGAAACTACCTAACAACAACATACCATCCTCTCAGAACACCATAGCAACTACCTAGCAACAACATACCAACCTCTCAGAACACCATAGAAACTACCTAACAACTGCACAGCAACCTCTCAGACCACCATAGCAAGTACCTAGAAACCACCTAGCAACCTCTCAGAGCACCATAGCAACTACCTAGCAACAACATACCAACCTCTCAGAACACCATAGGAACTACCTAACAACTGCACAGCAACCTCTCAGACCACCATAGCAACTACCTAGCAACCATATACCAACCTCTCAGACCATCATTGCAACTACCTAGCAACCTCTCAGAACACCATAGCAACTACCTAGCAACAACATACCAACCTCTCAGAACACCATAGAAACTACCTAACAACTACACAGCAACCTTTCAGAACACCATAGCAACTACCTAGCAACCACATACCAACCTCTCAGAACACCATAGAAGCTACCTAACAACTGCACAGCAACCTCTCAGACCACCATAGCAACTACCTAGCAACCTCTCAGAGCACCATAGCAACTACCTAGCAACCTCTCAGAGCACCATAGCAACTACCTAGCAACAACATACCAACCTCTCAGAACACCATAGAAACTACCTAACAACTGCACAGCAACCTCTCAGACCACCATAGCAACCACCTAGCAACCTCTCAGAATACCATAGCAACTACCTAGCAACCATATACCAACCTCTCAGACCACCATTGCAACTACATAGCAACCTCTCAGAACACCATAGAAACTACCTAACAACTACACAGCAACCTCTCAGAGCACCATAGCAACTACCTAGCAACAACATACCAACCTCTCAGAGCACCATAGCAACCACCTAGTAACCTCTCAGAGCACCATAGAAACTACCTAGCAACTCTATTGCAACCTCCTAGAGCATCCTAGCATATTTTGGCATCTGGCGACAAGACTAATGTAAAAAATGTGAAAATTCAACTCCTTTTCTGGATGGATAAGTCCCGCTCTGTCTCTGAAGTGGTTGAAATCTACCAACACGTCTCGAGCTGTTCAGACAACGGCGGCAGTATAAGCAATACAAGATGAGAAAAGCGTGGGATCTCGGCTTCCGTTGCGAGCCTGACAGGTGCTCTTAATGAACGCACCGGCTTGCCTTTCTCTAACAGGAAGTCAGATCAGCTGAGAGCAGCACTGAGGAAAAGAGCCCGTCGTGGTGCAGGGTGAGAGTAATGATGTTTTGATTGCTGTCGTTTGATACTGGAGCAGATATCTTCCCGTCCTTCCCTCCCAGAACCGTGTCTTCCTGAGTCTCAGCTGATCTCTTCAAACGGTTGTAAATCACAGCTGGCGCTCGTCCAGTTTCATCCCCACAATGCTGCTCATAATTACTCTTCCTGCATTAGTAGATTCAGAGGATTTTAATGGGCTCAGTGCAACAGGAAGTAAAGAGTCATCTTGAAATAATGACCCGGGCTGTAAGAGGTATTTGGTTGAACTTGTAAGGGATTTTTCCCGAAATTCAATCAGAGTTATTGACATCAACTGCAGTTTGAATAATGTCAAAGCAATTTATGTTGATATTTTAATCATAAGTATAACAGTAGAGCATTCTCTCAAAATACCCTGGCAACCACCTAGAAGCAGCATAGCAACCTCCTGAACACCCCAGTAGCCCCTCTATCAGCTTCATAACAACCTCCTAGAACAACCCTAACAACCACCTAGCAACCACATAGCAATCTCCTGAACCCCATAGCAACCTCCTAGAACACTCTTGTAACCCCTTAGCAACATAGGAACTTCCCGAACACCCTAGCAACCTCCTGGAACACCATACAAGCTGCCTAGCTACTGCATATCAACCTCCAGATCACCCTAGCAACTGCATAACAACTTCTCAACCTCATATACCTCATATCAACCTCCTGAACACCCCCATTATCAGCTGCATTGCAACTTTTTAGATCACCCTAGCAACTGTATAGCAAACTTTAGAAACACTATGAACTTGGGGACTACGAACTACCTGGCAACTGCATAGCAACCTCCCAGTTCACTAAAGCAACTTCCTAGCAACCACGTAGCAACCTCTCAGTACACCATAGCATCCACATAGCAACCTCCCAAAATACTATGCCAGCCACTTAAATGGTGCATGCCAACCACCTGAACATCATAGTAACCATCAATAAGCCACATAGCAACCTCTTAGAACACCCTAGCAACTGCATAGCAACCTCACAAAATACCCTGGCAAACACTTAACTGGCTTAACACCCTAGTAACCCCTCTATCAGCCACATAGCAACCTCTTAGAACACCCTAGCAACTGTATAGCAATCTCTCAAAATACCCTGTCAAACACTTATTCATAGGTTTCCTCTTAGAACAACCCTAACAACCACCTAGCAACCTCCTAGAACACGCATGTAACCCCTTAGCAGCCGCATAGCAACTTCCTGAACACCCTAGCAACAGCCTAGCAACCATGTAGCAACCATGTAGCAACCTCTCAGTACACCATAGCATCCACATAGCAACCTCCCAACCACTTAAATGGTGCATGCCAACCTCCTGAACATCATAGTAACCATCTATTGGCCACATAGCAACCTCTTAGAACACCCTAGCAACTGCATAGCAACCTCTCAAAATACCTTGGCAAACACATTTATCCACCACATAGTTACCTCTTAGAACAACCCTAACAACCACCTAGCAACCTCAAAGAACACACTTGTAACCCCTTAGCAGCTACATTGCAACTTTCTGAACACCAAAAAAACTGCCTAGCAACTGCATAACAACCTCTCAGAACACCACAGCATCCACATAGCAACCTCCCAAAATATCATGGCAACCACTTAGCCACCGCATATCAACCTCCTGAATACCCCCATTATCAGCTACATTGCAACTTCTTAGTTGTGACTGTATAGCAAACTTTAGGAACACCGTATGAACTACCTGGCAACTGCATAGCAACCTCCCAGTTCACTAAAGCAACTTCCTAGCAACCACATAGCAACCTCTCAAAAATCCTCTCAAAATACCCTGGCAATTATCTGCTACATAGTAACCTCCTAGAACAATCCTAACAAACAACCTCTCAGAACACCATAGCATCCACATAGCAACCTCCCAAAATACCCTGACAACCACTTAACTGGCACATACCAACCTCCTGAACACCCTAGAAACCCCTCTATCAGCCACACAGCAACCTCTTAGAACACCCTAGCAACTGTATAGCAATCTCTCAAAATACCCTGTCAAACACTTATTCATAGGTTTCCTCTTAGAACAACCCTAACAACCACCTAGCAACCTCCTAGAACACGCATGTAACCCCTTAGCAGCCGCATAGCAACTTCCTGAACACCCTAGCAACAGCCTAGCAACCACGTAGCAACCATGTAGCAACCTCTCAGTACACCATAGCATCCACATAGCAACCTCCCAACCACTTAAATGGTGCATGCCAACCTCCTGAACATCATAGTAACCATCTATTGGCCACATAGCAACCTCTTAGAACACCCTAGCAACTGCATAGCAACCTCTCAAAATACCTTGGCAAACACATTTATCCACCACATAGTTACCTCTTAGAACAACCCTAACAACCACCTAGCAACCTCAAAGAACACACTTGTAACCCCTTAGCAGCTACATTGCAACTTTCTGAACACCAAAAAAACTGCCTAGCAACTGCATAACAACCTCTCAGAACACCACAGCATCCACATAGCAACCTCCCAAAATATCATGGCAACCACTTAGCCACCGCATATCAACCTCCTGAATACCCCCATTATCAGCTACATTGCAACTTCTTAGTTGTGACTGTATAGCAAACTTTAGGAACACCGTATGAACTACCTGGCAACTGCATAGCAACCTCCCAGTTCACTAAAGCAACTTCCTAGCAACCACATAGCAACCTCTCAAAAATCCTCTCAAAATACCCTGGCAATTATCTGCTACATAGTAACCTCCTAGAACAATCCTAACAAACAACCTCTCAGAACACCATAGCATCCACATAGCAACCTCCCAAAATACCCTGACAACCACTTAACTGGCACATACCAACCTCCTGAACACCCTAGAAACCCCTCTATCAGCCACACAGCAACCTCTTAGAACACCCTAGCAACTGTATAGCAATCTCTCAAAATACCCTGTCAAACACTTATTCATAGGTTTCCTCTTAGAACAACCCTAACAACCACCTAGCAACCTCCTAGAACACGCATGTAACCCCTTAGCAGCCGCATAGCAACTTCCTGAACACCCTAGCAACAGCCTAGCAACCATGTAGCAACCATGTAGCAACCTCTCAGTACACCATAGCATCCACATAGCAACCTCCCAAAATACCCTGACAACCACTTAACTGGCACATACCAACCTCCTGAACACCCTAGAAACCCCTCTATCAGCCACACAGCAACCTCTTAGAACACCCTAGCATCCACATAGCAACCTCTCAGAATACCCTGGCAAACACTTATCCACAACATAGCAACCTCCTAGAACAACCCTAACAACCACCTAGCAACCTCCAATAACACTTACCTCTCAGAACAACATAGCAACTACATCCTAGCAACCATTTGGAATGCCTTGTTAACTGATGCAGGTGAGTATTCCACAGGTATAAGCAGCGCTCACATTTGCTTCAGATAATGTGTAATCTTATCCAAATATGTTTAGGGATTTATTATATATATGCTAATTTGTATGGAGTTAGCTGTGTGAATGTAAATTCAAAAATCGAATGATTTTACTGAATGCATAAGTGCAGCACAATCTTGAACTGTGAATTTAAATTGTAAACTGTCACACACAGACTTCAATCTCCATATATCTGCACAAGTGTAGCAGCCATACCTATTATTCAATATTCATGCGTTTACACAGGACTGAGTGTTTTACACAGTGTATTACAGGCTCATTCAATATGGATGGGTTTATTTTGAGGTTAAAGTGCTCCGATCAAACTGAACTCGGCTTGGGATGTGTGCTTAACACGAGAGGTTCAGAGCGGCGCACGGCAGTAAAATTAACACTCGCCAAGAGCCAAATGCGAGTAAAAATGCAGCTCCATACACAACAAACTGAGATGCACTGCGTATTCTGACACCTTTCTATCAGAACCAGCATTAACTTCTAAATTCTGTCACTACATGTAATTATTTGTTTTTGTTTTTTGACCAAAGCAAACTATTCTTAGCTTAATTGTATTCAAAGCACGGCTTGAGTGTTCATCAAGCAACAGTTTATGATTATGCAGCATGTGTCTGATGGAAAATGCCCATAGGATCCACTGCGTTAGCAGGGAAAGAGTCTGTCTGCCGGAATCTGTGTGGACAGATTGCTTGAGGGAGGCTGCTAATTTCCAAAGCTGTGTGCCTTGGATTCATTAGCTTAAATCCGAGTCTCAAAGGAGAGCCAAAGTTTCTGTAACCACGCAAATATTATCCGAAAAGAGCACGGTGAAGTATCACAGCAAATTCCCAGAGTCCTCTCATTAAAAATACCATTATGGGCTGTGAGAGATGACAAAGGTGCTTAAAATCAGATCTGCTACTGACAGTACTGAGTTAATGATGGGAGAGTCTCTCATGTGCACACAAACATTGGCTATGTTCCGCATAGCAAACTACCATATACTGTTTGTGCACAGCAGGCAAATGTTCTGTATGCATGAAATGAGCAGTTTAAAACAGAGCACACTGTTGTATCTCAATGCCATGTGCTCATCTTGATTAAACTATTATGTTATTTTAGTATTGAGATTTTCATTTGATTTAGTAATTTAGTTGCTGTCAAATTGATTAATCACATCTAACATAAAAGTTTGTAATATATAAACATATATATGTATTATCTAAATAATATACATATATTTATATAAATTATATTTTATAAAGTACTGAGATTTTAATTTTATAGATTTAGTCATTTAGTTGTGTTTATGCAATGTTTTTAATTTTATTTTATGTATTTAAAGTGTTTGTTAATTTTTATTTCAATTTTATTTTTAGTTATTTTAGTACATCAAACTACATGAAAATGAGAAATGTTGCTTTGGGTGTGTTTGTGTATATATGTTACGGTGCTGTATGCAATAGAGATGAGGCAGATACGGAAATCCACAATGATGGGTATTTTAATGATCCAACACGGAGCCGAAGCATAAACACACATTACAACATTAAGAACAGACCAGGAGTGAAGGGAGTGAGTGCCATATAAAGGGAGTGCAGATGATAGAGTCCAGGTGCAGGTGATC